>NC_089849.1:102253821-102553821 GCF_035609145.1 Eleutherodactylus coqui
TAACCCGTGGCCTGCATAGTAGCAGGTTGACAGGTGAACAAGCTGCGACACTCGCATTATGTGGCCGAAGAATGAGACTCTCTGTTTCGTAATTTTGCCCTCCATTAAAAATTTTGATTTGATGCGGTCCAAGACCATTTGGTTCGTGATCTTGGCTGTCCAAGGAATTTGTAGGAATTTCCTCTGGCACTAAAGTTCGATGACAACAATCTTCCTTCGGTCTATTTTGTTCACTGTCCAACCATCGCAGTCATATGTTGTGATTGAGAAGATGATTGCGTTGACTATCCGGCATTTCGTTGTAATGCTTAAGTCTTTGTTTTTCCAGATCTTATCCATACTAAACATTGATCTGTGACCTAGTGCGATTTGTCGTTATATTCTGGGTCCTGATTCTCCATTGCGAAAGTTACAGAAAAAGGGAGAAAATTACGAAATCACAGGGGAGTATGGCCAAATTGACTTACTAAAAATAGAAGTAGGGCACAGATAAGGAGGCAGGATACACAACCTCCCAGTGGAAGCAAAAAGGTCAAATGCTAAATAGGGGAGCTAGAAGTAGGTGCAAGGTACTATGAACACCGCTCACATGACCAACCCAAGAAAGGGGTGTGGCTACTCAGTGCTGCACCCGCATGTAGGTAAAGAATTTTAAGGTGACAGGTCAAATGTGCACCACTGAATGCATATCCACAGCCCACAGATAGAGATAAAGCAGGCTGAAGCATGACAAAGTGCCATACACAAGCAAATGACACCCTGGGCTCCCCCAGCACAGAAAGCAAAACCACATGCTGCAGCTGATAAGATGAATAAAAACCAGTATGCAAACTTCCAAAGTGCATATAGAGGAGAATGCAAAAGTGCAAACAACTGACTAAAAACCACCCATAGACACCCTAGAAGGGGAGGAGCGACTGCCCATCACCAAAAATGCACATGGATGCAGGATACAAGCCAATAGATAGGTGTGATGCACCATACAGGCTTACAGCCTATGAGTAACGTGATTGTTATATCAGCAGGCTGTCCTGAACTACAAACGTGAACCACACTGGCATAGACACCCCAGGCTCCCCCAGCATATAAGGTTAAATATATTGATAGTGATAAATGCAAGGTATTGGTCAGTATTTGGGCCAAAATACAGAAGCTTACAAGCCCTTGTCAAGGTCCTTGTCTTTTGTGAGTCCCTACACTTATATGCATTTCTTCCTGTCTCTTTGGCCAATTACATTGGGCCCACTTAATGGCTAAACACCCTATAGGCAGCCTTCATATCACAATAAAGCGCTTTGTAAAGCTCACCTGTTGCTACAAGATCCTTATAGAGTACGGGACTCCTACCTGGTCCCATTATCAGGAGTCACTGTCATACATGGAAAGGCAACGACAAATGCATTCATGGTGCAATCAGGGTATGCCCTTGACAAGAGCCTGCCCATTCACACCTGTGTTATAGCTCCGTTATGGCTTTCTGTCTCTTTGTTCCATTTTTGGAATAGAGAAATGGAATTAAAATGGAAATAAACATTTCCGTTTTTCTCCCCATCGATCCCATTTTTTTCAGTAAAAGAAAACTGAACTCAACAGAATGGAAGCAAACTGAAAGTTTTCCATTAGCTTTCTGTTTTTTTTTTAAAAAAACATGAAATTCCAGATCTCTACTCCAAAAACAGAACAAAGAGACAGAAAGCCCTAACGGAGCCCTAATGTAGTGTGAATGGGCCCTCAGACACCTTACATTCCTATTTACAAGCTGCACATGGCTGCTATTTAGGAAATAAGATCCAGAGATAACGTAAGTGAGCTTTTACACGGAACGATTATGTTTGTTTTTTAAGAGGATCATGTAGTCATTCAGTTCGCTGTACCAGTGAATGAGAGGGACTGAACGAACGCTGTTTAACCCGTTTAGGACCAAGCACTGTAAATTTACGGTGCCTGGTCCCAGGCTTAAAGCTCAGCGGTATGTAAAATTACAGTGGGGTTTAAGCTTCGTGCCTCTGCAATCAATCAGAGAGAGGCAGGACAGGTTGTCAGCTGTTAGCGACAGCTAATAACCCGGAGGACAAGGCAGGAGGGGTTTTTAACCCTTTCTGTCTTCTCCTTCGCCGAGTACACAGCGCTCAATGAGCGCTGTGTACTAGAAAGTGAAAGTGGAAGTGTAACTTCCAGTACAGGAGCTGGGGGGGTCATGTGACCGCCGGGAATCCCTGTTACAGCAGAGCTACAGGGTCCCAGAAGAACCTGATCACCTCTGCCAGTGACTAATGTTCCTACAGGGGATATTTTTTCCTGTAACTGGGGCTCCTTCGGATGCGGTTCCTATGGTTGAACCAGCTACCAAGGGAAAGAGTTAAAAAAAAGCACGCGAATATCCACCAGAAGTTTTTTATGACGCCATGGGGACATAGATAGTAAAAAACATAATTACAAACATCAGTAAATAAGAATTACAGAATACAACAACAATATATACATAAGGGCTTATTCAGACAGGCGTATATAGGTTGGGGTTTTTCACGCCCGGCCGATATACGCTGCCCCTCTCTGCAAGGGGAACAGGCGGGATGGGACGTGAGCAGTGTACTGAGCTCCTGCTCCCTCTCCGCCCCTCGCAACTGTTTACCCTGTAAACCAAAACTATACATATTATATATCAAAACATCCGAAACAAAATGAGCAACCCGTTCCCATACTTTATTTTAACGTAAATAGACTAATATTAAAAAAATAACTAGAAATGTTTAAAAAATCAGTTTTTTTGGCTTTTTACCCCCAATAAAACTAAAAAACAGGGAAAAAAAGTCAGTGAAAAAGATATTAAAAAACTCTCCCTATGTGTCATGGAAAAAAAAATGCAGTAAAAATAATTTTGGTAGCTGAAGGAAACAAAATAGGGCAGTAAAACCACCACATGAGTAAAATCCCTAAAAAAGTATATTGACGTCCGGTAGATATGCAGTGTCCCTCTCTACAGCGGGAGGAGGCTGGAAGAGTTGGGAGCAGTGCACTGAGCTCCCGCCCCCTCTCCATGGCCTCTCCGCCCCCCTGTACTATTTGCAATGAGAGGGGGGCGGGACAGAGGTGGAGCTAAGTTTATGTGACTTAGCTCCGCCCCACCCCTCCCCTTTCAAATAGTGTCGGGGGCGGAGAGGGGGCAGGAGCTAAGTGCACTGCTCCGGTTCTTCCCGCCTCCTCCCCCTGCAGAGAGGGACACCGTTTATCAGCCGGGCATGAATACCCGGCCGTTATACAGTCGTCTAAATGAGCCCTAAGGATCCACAGTGCAGCCGAAACCTCCCTTTGCAGATAATGCAACAATATTGACAAAATCTGCGGCCACTGGCCACCACTGCTTGGCGGGGCTTCAGCAGAAATGCCTTCACCACACTTTGGAATCTTACCCTTACGCCACAAGTATCAGCAAAGAAAATCTTCATTCATCATACTCACGGGATAATAAAAAGAACGTAAATCAGATAGCAGAATCGTGGCGTTGCTGGTGCAGTTCCTTCATGGGGTTTGTAGGTCAGCAGTGAAATTATTCCAATATCCGACTTATGCACTTTTTATTATCTCATCTGTGAGTATGATTAGATCACCTTTCATGATACCTTCCAGTGTTACACTAAATGCGTCCCCTTTGATAAAATAAATAAATAAATAAATAAACTTTATTTGTATAGCGCCAACATATTCCGCAGCGCTTACATAGACAGGGGATACAGAAAGACACAAGTACAAACATTACAGAACCACGGTTACATTGTAATCAGTTGATGGAAACAATAGGGGTGAGGGTCCTGCTCCAACGAGCTTACATACTACAAGTAATGGGGTGATACAGAAGGTAAAGGGGCTGGAGATGTGCACTGTATGGTGAGGTGGAGAGTGAGGGGTGATATACACATAGACAATGGTCAGACATTTAGCCGTGTGACGGCAGAAACAGTATGACTGCAGGAGCGGTTTATGATGGCTAGCAGGGATTGCAGTCAGTAGGTCAGGGAGCATGTTATCAGGCGGAGTACAGAGGGGTTTGTTTAGGGAATGCGGTATGCCTCCCTGAAGAAGTTCTGCGAGTCCTGGATTGCTCGGGTAGCCTTTGGTAGTGCGTTCCAGAGGACCGGTGCTGCTCTGGAGAAGTCTTGGAGGCGGGAATGAGAAGTTCGAATTAAAGGGGCGCTCAATCTGGTTTCGTTAGCAGAGTGGAGAGCCCGGGCTGGTTGATGGATTGAGATGAGGGAGGCAATATAGGGGGACGCTGCACTGTGGAGGGCTTTGTGGATGAAGGTGGTG
The DNA here is from genome assembly GCF_035609145.1 of Eleutherodactylus coqui. Taxonomy (NCBI): domain Eukaryota; kingdom Metazoa; phylum Chordata; class Amphibia; order Anura; family Eleutherodactylidae; genus Eleutherodactylus; species Eleutherodactylus coqui. The sequence continues at coordinate 102,258,127 of NC_089849.1, forward strand.
AGTTTAAATTGAATTCTGTATTTAACGGGCAGCCAGTGCAGTGACCGGCACAGGGCAGAGGCGTCCGAGTAGCGGCTGGACAGGAAGATGAGCCTGGCTGCCGCATTGAGGATGGATTGGAGAGGGTAGAGTCTGGTGCAGGGGAGGCCGATCAGCAACGAGTTGCAATAATCGAGCCGGGAGTGGATGAGGGCAACAGTAAGCGTTTTTAGCGTGTCCACAGTGAGAAAAGAGCGGATTCTTGCAATGTTCTTGAGGTGCAGCTGACATGTTCGGGCCAGAGATTGGATGTAGGGGGTAAAAGAGAGATCAGAATCAAATATGACCCCAAGGCAGCGGGCATGTTGTCTAGGAGTTATGGTGGCGCCACACACTGAGATGGAGATGTCAGGAGGAGGTCAGTTAGTGGAGGGTGGAAATACCAGCAGGTCAGTTTTAGTGATAGTGGAGAGGAAGTTTTTTCATAGTATTTTGGTGATCCATTCCTGATGACCAGTCTGACATTCAGCCATGAGTCATTTTCGCAGTCTTCTGGATATTTGTTGGACTCTTTTTCCTTCACTTTATCTGCTCCGTCAAGCAGCCTGTGACTAAACCACTTAAAGGCCCTTTTCAATGGAACGATTTTCGTTCAAAAAACAAGGAAAGAAGCAGCAGATATTCTTGCTAAATCACTCGCTGTGATATTTGAAAATTCTTAAGAAGTCCCAGAAGATTGGAAAATGGCAAATGTTCCTATCTTCAAAAGATGGAAGAAGGTGGACCCAGAAAACTACAGGCCTGTGAGCCTGACTTCTAAACAGAGAAAGATCTATGAACACATTTTTAAACAGCATGTATGTAAGTACTTGGATGAGAATGGAGTAATTACCCAGAGCCAGCATGGGTTTGTAACAAACAAGTCATGCCAGATGAAACTAATTTCCTTCTATGACAGAATCACTGACTGGGTTGATCAGGAAAATGCAGTGGATATAGTATATCATGACTTCAGTAAAGCATTTGACAAAGTATCTCATACCATACTTATTGAAAAAATGACCAAATATGGGATCGACAAGGCAACTGGTAGGTGGATTCACAACTGGCTGAGTGATTGTACTCAAAGAGTGGTCATAAATGGCTGCACATCCAAGTCGAAGAATGTATCAAGTGGGGAAACACAAGGCTCTGTCCTAGGCCCAGTGTTGTACAACATTTTTATAAATGATCTGGAGGAGGGAATTGAAGGGAAACTGATCAAGTTTGCTGACTACACAAAGCTAGGAGGGATAGCTAACACTAAAGAAGAGAGGGACAGTATTCAAAAAGATCTAGACAAGCTTGAACAGTGGGCAGCGACTATCAAAATAGCATTTAACAAGGAGAAATGCGAAGTCCTACATCTGGGCAAGACAAATGAAAAATGCACATACAGAATGGGAGGAATTGGGCTAAGCAGCAGCACATGTGAAAAAGACTTGGGTATACTAATAGATCACAGGCTGAACATGAGTCAACAGTGTGATGCAGCAGCAATAACGGCAAACAGAATTCTGGGATGTATTAAGAGAAGCATAGAGTCTAGATCACGTGAGGTCATTATTCCCCTCTACACTTTCTTAGTCAGACCTCATCTGGAATACTGTGTCCAGTTCTGGGCACCCCGATTTAAGAACGTTATTCACAAAAGGGAGCAAATTCAGAGAAGAGTTACCAAGATGGTGAGTGGTCTACAAATCATGTCTTATGAGGAACGGTTAAAGGATCTGGGAATGTTTAGGCTGAGAGGAGACTTAATAGCTGTCTACAAATATCTGTACAAGGAAAGACTAGAAGCAATGGGATGAAACTGAAAGGGAGGAGACACAGATTAGATATTAGACAGTGAGGGTGAACAATAAGTGGAACAGGTTACCACAGGAGGTGGTGAGTTCTCCTTGAATAGAAGTGTTCAAACAAAGGTGGACAAATATCTGTCTGGGATGATTTAGTGAATCCTGCATTGAGCAGGGGGTTGGACCCGATGACCCTGGAGGTCCCTTCCAACTCTACCATTCTAGGATTCTACTTTTCATTTGTCGTTCATTTTATGCAGGCATAAAAATCATTCTGGGCTCGTTCATTTATCGCTTAAATAGCGCTTGTTCAGCTGCTCTTAGTCACTTATACAGTGAATGTGAATGACTGAATGACTTCTTGTCTGAATAGCCAACAATGTATCTGCTGTATAAACCGGCTGCTGAGTGGCTCTCACATCGTTCACTTGTTCAAACGATAATAGTTTGGTGTAAATGGACCCTAACATAGATTTTATATGGATCCCTTGGAGATGTAATTGCAGATGGGTGCTATAGTACATCATTATGGTGAAGCATATACAGGGTTTCCTGCCAGCAGTACAGGGGCTTTACCGCAGGTAGGACTGTCAGTACAGGTGGGCCATCCTTTAAAATTCCAATGTGGATAAAGCTATAAAGGATCCAAGTGATAATGATAGATACTAAGCAAAGGGGTTCATATTGGTCCTGTGAAAACAAAAAACGGAAGTCAAACGGAACAGATTCAAATGAAAACGTTTCTGTTTTTTTTTTCTATCATTGATTTTAATGGGAAAAAGACGGATCCGTTTAAGTTCAGTCTTTCTGTTCCAAAGAAGTATCAGAAAAAGGGCTTCTGGAAACGACCGTATTTGTGCATGTTTTTCATTTCAGTGGGTTCGTTCTCATGAACGTGTTTTGCGCATGCATTCCGCACACATGGAAAAATGTCGGACCTGCTCTATCTTCCTGTGTTTTATGCAAACGAGTCTATGGGAGATGCGCAAATACACTAGAGGATGCGTAAAAGACTATGCAAAACTGCAAAAAAAGAACACATCTGGACCTCATTAGGCTAAATAGCCTTTTAATCCCCGGAAGGGGTGTGCCGCGCTTGTGTGCACTCACCCTGCATGCGCAATAATTACATTACTATGTGCAGACACGCGCACAAATCCATCTCAACAACATAAATACTTCTTGCTGAGGTGAACGTATTCGTGCATATGGATGTGTGAAGCTGACAAAACAGAAAGCCAAGAAGAAGCCCAAGCGCAGGTGTGAAAGGGGCCTAACTGCAGCATTTTACTTACAGTGTAATACAGCAGTTCAGCCTCCGGGGGCACTGTTCCATTACTCCCAGAATCAAAAAAACTCAAATCATAGTCTGTAGTGGTAAATGGACACGGGGAGTCTATGAAAGGAAACATGCATCATTCTTCCCCCTCTTCCCCAGGCAGCTGGTATTCCCGCCAGTGATGGCAGGCAAATGTAAATTGATATTTTGCTAATGAAGATGGATTTTTCTCGATAACATAATGGTATTAAAGAAGCATCTGGAGGCGTTGGAATGTAATGGTCAGCAAACAGCGTAACGTTGTGACCGAGAACCGCAATGGACTATGTTACAGGGATTTATTTCAAGAGGCGGAGATATTGCTTCTGTGTACGCTATCACATATAAATGCGCCAAAGCCCGTGCTCTAATTTAGTAGGATGCATGTTTATCCGTTATAAGACTATAATCAATTTCTAATAGTATTGCTGCCTTCCTCCCTCCCATCTTCCATCCTGTTCAGTAGGGACCTGCTGCCCATAAGACCGTACGAGATTCCATATTGGGATCCTCTGATCCTGTTCCGTGTCGCCTCTTTACTTGGTTTGGCAGAGGGCCATTTTGGCTCCCAGATCCCAGATTAGACCAGTGTCTGACGGGAGGGGTAGTTTTGTAGGAACATGCAATATTTTGTGCACATTTGCACACCAAGGGGTCCCACAGAAGTTTATGGTGGGTGTGCAAATGTGCGCGCAATATGTAAGCGAATGTGCGAAAACAGTGCAAAACTGCAGAGAAAAGACCACATTTGGACCTCTTTATCAGGGCGGTGGGTGTTGTGCAACATATGAACAGGCTTCATAGTTATAGATCTCTGCCGCGGTTTTAACAGGTGAAATCTGCATAAAGAGTTCTGTGGCAGCATGCGCGTATGAATATACCCTTAGACCATGTTTACATGAGGTGGATTCGCCATGGATTTTCTGTGCGGACCCTCCGTACAAAAAAACCCTGCAAAATAGAGAGATTTGCAATATCTTGTCCACACGCTGCGGGAAAAATACGCACAAATGTGTGAGGAAATAGACAGTGTGGAATTTTAATCCACCGCATATTAGTTTTATCACTGTATGAGTCTGGTTTCATCGCAGTTGTTCACGCAATTTTTGAGCGTCAGCACTGCTTTTTCTCACAAAAACATCGCTGCTGCTTGCAATTTTTTTGCGTATTTTATTTGCACAATTTTCTTGTGAGAAAGACAATAGGACTTTCTAATGTTAGAAACGCAGCTCATGAAACTCGCAAGTCTGTGCGTTGCGATAAAACGAAGGCTCCATAGCGTTAACAAAAATCGCAAATCACAGAATATTCACCGTTGATTCTACACATACTGTGGATTTTCAAATCCGTTGCATGCGCTATATGTTGCGGAAATGCCGCGGCTTTCCACCATGATTTCGATACATTATGCAAAGAGGGACATTCACAGCTATATTCGCACCGAATCGGCACCCAGATTGCACTGCGGATTCTAAGGCTGGTTCTGCAGTGTAGTATTTGGGTGAAGTGTGAACCCATCCTTAACCTCCTTAGAACTTGATCTTATTTTCATCTGCTCTTTGGAAAAGCTAAAAATATTGCAAGGAAGCTGATCTGTTGGGGGAGGGGGCGGCCGGGAGTGACATGATGTGATGCGACGGCTCGTGTTTTCTGCGATCCACAGTCCAGGAATCGCAGTAATGAACCAGAAAACCTGCAGGAAATGTGTTGGGATGCGGCAGCTGCTGGGAGCAGTGAAAGTGATGGTGTGCGCTCCAACCTCGCTCCCTCCAGTGTAAGCGAGCGAACGGTTAGATATTGACAGATTGTAGCACTGGATATCATTCTGGCTCAGGCTACGGGGTTGGACCTGGTGCTGCTACAAAGTAACCACGAAAAGTCAAAACAAGTCCATATATAGTCCTGGAAAGTGTAACAATATTGTAACAACACAACCAACAACGTTCAACTTGGGAGAATGTCTGTAGTTGCCATTTTTGTGCTCTAGGGGGCACTGTACATGGATTCTTTCCAAAATGCAGTATTCCTATCATCCAACAATGTGGTCTGTGACTAAATGTATTGATATGTGGACTCCATGTGAAGCTGACCCTCTGCTTTCTCTCTTACAGATGTTAATTGCTCATACTTCAAGCACTTCACCTCAGGAGAAAATGCTGAGATCCTACAAGTCACCACTCAGAAAGGTGAGTATCTGGGGTACCTTAGGTAAGTGTATGTGGGTCTGGGATAGTGAATAAAAAGGAATATATAGGGGCTGGAACAGGTACAGGTGGCATAATGGTGCATATGGGAGGCTCTGAACATATCAAAGTTCAGCAGGATAAAGTGACAGGAGGGCGCATGGGCGAAGTGGGATTGGAGTGTGTGTACATTACATAAATGAACTTCAGCTGCTTCTACACCTGTGGGGACTCACAACAACAGAAAGTAAACAGAAAGGCTTCCATTAGGCTAGTTTCACACGGGCGATCGCAATTTTGCCGCAAGGAATTCGCAGCAAAATCGTGCCTTTCTTCCCGCGATTTTTAGGCAACAGCAATGCTTTTTTTTTAGAATAATATCGCATTGCTGCCGCCCGCGATAACCTTTTATCACAAAAGTCAATGAAACTTTCAAATGTTAAAACCACATCGCAACACAAGTTTGTTGCGTTGCGATGCGATAAAAAGGAGGCTCCATAGGGAAACATGGGAGATAAAAAAAAATCGCACATCGCAGAAAGATACTCAGAGAGCACGTTGCGATTTTTTTGTTCTCTCAACATCGCATCAGTGAAAACATCGCAGATGGGAATGAAATCGCATCAGCAAAAAATTGCGTGATTTTCTCACCCTGGGTGAAACCACCCTTAGGTTTCCATTTTTTTGGACCTGAAAATAGCGCAGTCTACAGAGTTGTTTTATCCATAAGAAAAAAATTAAATCTGACGGAATAGAAGCAAACTGAAGCCTTTCCATTTACTGTCCGTTTTTTGTTTTTTTTTTAAACCCCATTGAAATTAATGAGGGGAAAAAATGAAGCTTTTTTTCCGTTTTATTACAGGTTCTCTCCTTTAAAAAACAGAGCAGAGAGACGGAAACCCTGAGCTGACCCAACGCAGGTGTGAAAGCGGCCTTATGGCCCATTTATACGTAACAATTATTGCTCGAAATTCGTTCAAACGAATGAATATGAGCGATAATCATTAAGTATAAACACGACAAAATGCTCACTATTCGTTCTGTTTTTTGAGAAAACTATTGCTTGCTTCTCGTTGTGTGTAAACGCTCCTCGCTTAGCGCTTCATCAAGAAGGTGAAGCGCTGAGCGAGAAGCCAGCGATGTCTTTCAGGTAACGCTCTGCACAAGCGTTAACGACCTTACCGGTGACATCAGCTGACGACCTTACCGGTGACATCAGCTGACAACCTTACCGGTGACATCAGCTGATGACCTTAGTGACATCAGCTGACGACCTTACCGGTGACATCAGCTGACGACCTTACCAGTGACATCAGCTGACAACCTTACCGGTGACATCAGCTGACAACCTTACCGGTGACATCAGCTGACAACCTTACTGGTGACATCAGCTGACAACCTTACTGGTGACATCAGCTGACAGCCTTACCAATGACGTTAGCACTTGTGTAGTCGTTTAAAACAACTGTCAGTCCTGTGTAAAAGGGCATTAGAGAGGCTGAAATTTGGAATATTGTTAACAATCGCATTGCAGAACAGATGAGGACTAAGAAGAGTTCAAAGGGTCTCATATCAAAGTACTAACAACCACTTGTCTGGGGGTTAGTCGATCTGGGGTAGTCGGGCCCGCAACTTAGGATATGTGCTGGTCCTATCAGACTTTTGTCAGATCCAGTGGATTTGTTGTAAACCCCCCCTTCGAGGGGTTGGAGAAGGATTGGCGACAGGATGAGCAGAGTGACCCAAGGGGGTAAGGTGCAGGGCAGTATGGTGCATGGGGCTGCAGCACGATCAGGCAACGGGTGGTAGTTTTGGCTTATATGTAAGAGGCATAAGGAAGGGACTGGAAGACGAAGCCACATAATGGTGACTGTAATAATCATTCCACACTGTAAGGAGGAATGTCCTAACGAGCCCATACTGAAAGATGCCATGATCTGCGCTTATGACTGGGGCAAGTGAATGATTCTCAGCTGTTTATAAAGGGATTTACACCTCCTATGATGAAAGACCGAATCCGCCAGGCATAGTCCACATAACCTCCACACCAGGCTATCATTTTGGACCCCATCCCTGGTTTTCTATAATGATAAAGTTCAACAACTTTTTAAAAACACAATGGCCCATATTTATTGAGGCTGCGTTCACAATTGGATTTGGCATTCCATTTTCCTATTCCATCACATTAACAGAAAAAGGAAATGCCACCCGTCATCCTCCTGGACAAAGTAGTGCAGCGTACTACGCCATTTTATTTGGGATTTTGTGTACATTTGTGTCGGAAGGTCCACATGGAGCCTCTGACACAGATGTGAGCCGAGCCTTAGAAGCATTCCCTGAGCAGTGGAGTAAGATGCTCCAGGCGGAGAATAAGAGGAAACCGCCTCCTCATAAACGTGGTACATATTTTGGCAGTCCATGTGTTTCTAGTATAAAATAAGAGTGTAAGGAGAATTTATGTGTTTACCAAGGAGAAGACAATCCCAGATCTCATGTAGAAGTCTGGGCCCATAGGAGAAATACAAATCACACCAGCCTGTTGCGGTATCAAATGATTTCTAATGTATTCAAAGTTGTATGTGGTTTATTTATATACCATAAATGACATCACAGGAAAAGTACATACCTCCAAGATTAATAGGAATACATGATAGGGTACAACTAAAATGTTTAAGATAAGTTGCACCTTTTGAGGTGTAACTATAATATACAAAGAAACTGTTCTGATTTCAGTGAGAAGGTATGCAAAGGGGGGTCTGGGAGACTCTTATCTTCTGTCTGACTTTATCCCTTATCATTCACTGGTATATAGAAAAGGTTTCGTTTTAATCCCTTCACTAGTTACACTAGTAAAATGCTATATATTCCGAGTCTACAATCTGATAGCAAAAACAATTAACTGATACATTGATCTACAATTTTCTTAACAAAGAGTACAGGCTCATTCACATGGGCGTGGAATTCACGCAAAAAAAGTGCAACTATAGCTGTGGAAAATCATCTGAACGAACAATTTTTCCAGCTGTGATCTTTCTACGCCAAACAAGAGGGACTGAAAATATGCACTGCTGGAGAGAGAGATGAGGGAAAGCCATGCAGCTTTCCTTCATCTCTCCGGGGGTTTCCCCTTCATTGCAGGGATGAGAGGACTCCCCGGCACTTCCCTTCATCTCCCCAGGGAGTCCTCTGTTTTAGGATGGAGCCGAACATCGCCGGGCAGACCCCATTGACTTATAATTGGGTCCATCTGCTTTCCACTCAGCTGCCCGTCATTTGGACGGAAAAATAAGCGCTGCATGCAGCGTTTTTTCTCCCAGTATTTTATGCCAGATCTAGGAATATTGCCTATATTGTCATGGGGGAGGGGTCTCCACAGATAAGAACTTGCTAATGGCCGTACATATCTTGTTTTGGCAGAGTACAGCATTTCGGCGGCCGCCATTGCTATTATTGGGGTCGGCTTTATGGTCATGGGCACTGTGTGCACGCTACTCTCATTCAAGCAGAAGCTGGATTACCTACTTAAGCCGGCCGGACTCTTCTATGTGTTCTCAGGTAAGTCCAAGGGTCCTCCGACCACAGAATGGCAACGGCCAGTATTTATGGACACCAACATAAATGGACAAGGGTCCCATTACACAAAGTATGATAATAACCTGTTATTCCCATAGTGTCCGCACTTCTCCCTTCCGATATGCTATACCATCACACCTATCACCATAGTATACTGAGAACCAGCCACTATCATTACCTAATACATTATAGCCCATACGTCTGACCTACAGAGTATACAGTATATATCACTAATGACAAGGATGACAGATCTGTAGCTCAAGGTCCCTTTACACAGGACAACTGTCGGACGCATTAGGGCAAACAGCTGACCCAGCGACTATCGCTCCTGTGCTTTCACATATGAGTAAAAGTCATTCTGTAAATGAGGGCAGAGTGGGTAGAAATCGTTGCGGCCCGTCCACCTCCATTCACAGTGAACAGGCAGTCGCAGACAGATTGAGTGACTCCTGTTTACACGGCCTGACAGTCAATTGGTTTTTAGGCGAACTAAAAACCAAGCAACTCCAACAAATGGTCAATATGTTGCTCAGTGCACTATCGGCATCCCTTGTACATGGGACGACTATCACCCGAATTAGCAGTTTCCAGCGATAATCACCCCATGTAAAGGAACTTTAAAAGGGTTTTTCCAAAACTTAAGGGCTGTCCCTCCCCCTCATTGGCTCTCTGCTTCTCTCCTCCCCTCTGAGTTGTTTGCAATGGGAGTGGGTGGGGCAGAGCTTAGTTCTGCCCCTCCCTGCCCATTGTCCATAGCCAGCAATGGGAGTGGTTGGGACAGAGCACTCCCATTGCTCCACCCCCTCCCATTGCAAACTCAGGAGTGGAGGAGGGAAGGGGGGAACTGTTTAGATGGAAGCGTACATTGGCTGGCCGTGAAAACCCCAGCCAATATATACTCGTGGGAATAAGCCTTCGAATTGCTCCACAGCAGCTCTGTTCTTCCTGATTGCTGCTGATCAGGACATGTGACTGCTGCAGCCAATCACTGGCTATAGAAGATCACTTGAGTGGCCACTGATTGGCTGTATCAGTCACATGTCCTGGTCAGCAGCAGCCAGGAAGAACAGAGTTGCTGTGGAGCAATTTTGAGTTCTGGGAAAATCCCTTGAAGGTTGCTGAATGACAAGTATATGAAGAGGAGAAATAATCTGCAGATTAATATATCACTGAGGGCTCAAGAAATCTGCAGAACATTGCTCTACTCCCTCTACCTCCTAACATATAGCGATAGACTGACCTCTCTGCAGACCATTGCTCTGTGTCACACTATGATCAGCGATATAAGGTACCTTTACATGGGGTGATAGTCTCCTAAATAATTGCTCCAACGAGTGCTTATTATGGCTGACTGTGTACACATGGCCCCCATCACAGCGAGAAGTCACTCAGTAGTCGCTAGTAGTTCCATTTCAGCTCATTGAAACAGAACACTCAGTGCAAACAGGAGTTGTTCAGAGATTGCGCAACTCCTGCCTACTGTGAATGGAGGCGGATGACCGGATGAGATCTCCAGCCGTTCCATTATTCAACAAAGGGCTGTCGGGCGCTTATGCCATATACTTTTGGGTAACCAAACTGAAGACTTCCATCAACTGTGCTGCTCCTCAAAAAGATTCCCAGGCCTCAGGATCATTCATCAAGCGGTGGAATATCATCTGGGGAACTTTGTTGAGGGCACAATAATCTACGCTATTTGAGACGGCACCAATCGCTACAAACAGGCAAGTATAGGTATTGAAATGGGAACCATCATCGGAGTCATTAGGTGAATTTGAGGTTGGTTTAAGCCCAAGGGTCCCTTCATAAGTCGATGGGTTAAAGTACAATTCATTAATGATGAGATGCAGTCATAGACATTAAAAGAAAGTACAAGAAAATAAAAAAATATAGTTGCAAGACCTCCCATAGAAGAAGAATAACGTTGCAAGGAAAAAAATATTTTTTCATGCAACTAAAATTGTAATTTTTTTTAAATGTTGTTGCTGACCTGATAACCCTGATGATGACATTTGATTTCCATTTCAGTATTTTTACTTACCTGTTTGTAAGGTTCTGTAAGATGTAGCATCCTGAAGTAGAGATCGATGTGTAGATCGTTGTACACCCAATAAAATGCCACTGTTTGATCAATGATCATGAGACCCATGAATCTTTTTGAGAAGCAGCACAGCTAAGGGAAGCCTTACATGACTGTAAGTGAATGCCCTACAGATCCCAGAGACGGTCAGGAGCCCCCGTGGAGCCACATCTACAGGTGCCATGAAGTATCCTTGGGGTTTCCTCATACCTGTAATTACTCCACTGGGGTTGCCCTCTTAAATGCTCTTATCTTTCCATGTTATTTCCATATGCTTTTGTCTACATTCTGCTGTGTCTTGCAGGACTGTGTATGATCATCTCGGCTGAGGTCATTCGTCAGTCTGTGCATCGGATGATTGACAGTAAGGAGACGGTGTGGATTGAGTACTACTACTCCTGGTCTTTCGCCTGCGCCTGCTCGGCTTTTGTGCTACTCTTCATCTGTGGGATCGCTCTTGTGCTTATCTCCCTTCCCCGGATGCCCAGGAATCCATGGGAAACGTGTATGGATGCAGAGCCCGAAATGTGAAATGCTCCTCCCTCCCAGTGATGGGAGAGACAAGGGGGATGAGTTAGAGAGTCTGGGGCAAGAGACATTCTGATCCCCAAGGCCGTTCGAGGACTGTGGCCTCATCTAGCTTATATATGTTCTCAGTATAGATTAATTTTTACTGTATATAAAGGTTGAACATGATGGATGAATAATATCACCCTCCATAAGGTATGCCAGAGATAACCCCATCATCCCAAATCAATGACCCACCTATAAGGCCCTAATTAGATGATGACTTCAGTCCAAGAAACTGGTGACTGATTTCTTCTGGGATTAACAGCTCCAGTACAAAAAACTATTTTCATTCTAAAGTTCCATAAAAGTCCAAAATTCTTAGAGCCCTCTCCTCTAAATTCCAGTAGGTTCCTTGGACCATGAGGATGACGCTAAGCAATTAGTACACACGTGTGTAGATTATCATATATTCATGTCTTAAAACGCTGATGTTTCCTCCAGATATGGATCTGTCCATCCCAGCTACTGGAAGATGCACAGTAGGCCCCTACTAGAAGAAACATAGCGCTTCTATCTACTGTTAGACATGTTTAACATGCCCCTCCCATCTATAGGCAGCCAGCTCAGTGTACCGCCTTCAATTACAACAGGCCCCTCCCATCTATAGTCAGCCAGCTCAGTGTACCCCCTCCAGTCCAGCTCAGTGTACTGCCTTCAATTACAACAGGCCCCTCCCATCTATAGGCAGCCAGCTCAGTGTACTGCATTCAATTACAACAGGCGCCTTCCATCTACTGGCAGCCAGCTCAGTGAACCCCTCCAGTCCAGCTCAGTGTACCCCCTTCAGCTACAACGGGCCCCTCCCATCTACTGGCAGCCAGCTCAGTGTACCCCCTCCAGTCCAACTCAGTGTACCCCCTTCAGCAACAACAGACCCCTCCCATCTACTGGCAGCTAACTCAGTGTAGCCTGTTCAGATACAGCAGGCCTCCCCCATCCACTGGCAGCCAGCTCAGTTTACCCCGTTCAGCACACAACAGGCCCCTCCCATCTAGTAGCAGCCAGCTCAGTGTACCCCCTTTAGCACACAACAGGCCCCTCCCATCTACTGGCAGCCAACTCAGTGTACCCCATTCAGTTACAGCAGGCCCCTCCTATCTACTGGCAGCCAGCTCAGTGTACCCCATTCAGTTACAGCAAGCCCCTCCTATCTACTGGCAGCCAGCTCAGTGTACCCCCTTGAGTTACAGCAAGCTCTTCCCATCTACTGGCAACCAGCTAAGTGTACCCCCTTCAGCTACTGCAGGCCCCTCCCATCTACTGGCAGAAACATTTGATTCAACAATGAGAAGTCTTACAAGGAATGAATGCTATGTTAAACAAGTGACTTGCACCTCAATCTAAAGCCACTTTTACACGGATGATTATCGTGCAAATTGCTAATTAGATCGAGCAGTTTGCACTATAATTGTGCAGTGGGAACTGTTGCAGTGAAAGACCGATCAGCGATAAATCACTGATCGGATCATTCAGACAAAACTATAAATGCATTGCTGGTCTACCACTGTAAAGAGGCCATTTTTTTCTATCGGCAGCCTGTTTACTATGAATGAAGGCGGGTGGGCCGGAGCGATCGCCAGGCTGGTCCGGCTCCATTCACTAGTGATAATGCCCCTGTGTAAAAGCACAGGAACAATTATCTGTGGCATGGCATCAATGCCCGACTGTCCTCCCGTGTAAAAGGGGCTGAACAGGTTGGCTCTCTCACTGACTCTGCTGGGGTGATAATTAATAACCCCTCTCCTGTAATTATGAGTAAACACTTGAAGTTTTTGGAGATTTGTTATTTTATTACTGGCCGATGGCCATTGACAAAACACTGCACCTGATAAGGGGGCTACAGTAGCGATAATGGGGGTGAGGGGACTGAGTTTGTACCAGGGTCAATGGGAGGATTTGTCTTTAAAGGGGTTATCCCAAAATTGACTTTCATCTCTTGTATACAGGGTAGGAGATAAAAGTCTGATCAGTGGGGGTCTCACCACCGATCCCAAAAACGGGGGATCTCATGACCCCCTCTTCTGCTCCCTGTGGGCTCACTGCATGCCCCGCAGTGAAGAAGAGAGTGGATAGAGCGGCGGTCAAGCATGTGCAATGCCATGCCATTCATCTTCAATGGGGGTAACAGAAACAGCAAGTTCAACACTCAGCTATCTCCAGCAGTCTCACTGAGGACTAATGCAGTGGCATCATGCATGATCGAACCCTGTTCCAATCCAATCTCCTTCTGATTACAGAGCATGGAGTCAGCCCAAAGTGAGGAGAGTCACGGGATTGGTAGGGGTCTCAGTGGTGAGATTCACCTACTCAAGTCAATGGAGCTATAAAAAAGGAATGATTGTTGTATAGTAACAAGATTCCAAAGATCATGGAGGAGGGTATTGGCAATGATGGATACACTCCAGGCATCTGATACCTAATTAACACATTGTGGTAAGTGACAGACCCCAGAATCTGGTCTACAAGGAGTCAACACTTGAAGGATGACCTAGAGAAGGAAGGGAGGGGGGGGCATCAAGTCTACGAGAGATACAATGAGACACATAAATGATAATAAATATAGCATAAACAAGGATCCCTACCGATTGGCTGTCTTGTGTTATCTGCTGTACGGTACACCGCCTCTCCATGCCAGACAGGCTTACTTCAGGCCCCTCCAGAAGAAAGAACATTATGGATGCGTTCACACATTGCGGATTGACTGCAATTTCTCACAGTGGAAAATGGATTTGCCATGGGGATGATCTCCGTGGCAAATCTGTAAAGTATAAACACACCCTATAAGTTATCAGGTGAAAGTGTGTCGGGTGTGGTAAGTCGTAGAGACATCCAGTTTAAAGAAAACCTACCACACCGAACCAAGCAGCATCATAAACTAAGTTATGGGGTGGTGTTCTCTGAGATGAGAGGGAGCTGGAGGAGACATATATATATATTTATATTTAGACCCACCCGCTCCACAAGTGTCTGCTGGTTCACGCACAGTGATAAAATCTGACTTTTCAGACTGCTGTCCATGTGCACTCCCTTTAAGCTAGGGATACTTGCCAACCTTTTGCATGTGATATGAAGACCGCAGTAACGTACTGCAACACCTAGTGACTGCCCATAAGGTTGCATTGTGACTACAACTCAGTGGTTAAAAAAAAAAAAAAAAAAAACTTTCGGATTTCTGGTTGTAAGTTGTACTCAACTTTGCTATTATAGACTGCAATGCAAATTGTGTGACTGACTTACCTGCAGTTCATTTTGTTTTTTTAATTCCAAAGGCGCACCTCTAGAACAGTCACCAGTCACACATATTTTTGGTCACATGACTTCCGAGACTTCATATAGGGCGCCGTGCAGCCTTAACCTAACACAAGAATAAAAACCTCAGTGTTTATTTCCATAACCCTCTCACCATTCGCTGCTACATCATGATCAGAAGAACTTTGGAGAGGCCCTATTCTTTATAGGAGGCCATCAGTAGATGACGGATCAGCGACATCTTGCCTGGACGGTGGGACACACTGATGATCGGGAAGGTTTTTTTTTTTTTTTCATTCCATCAAATCACAGGGTAGAAAAAGGCCAAAACCAGAGCTTCACAAATGTTGTAAGTTTGTTTTTGCTATGAGGGCAAAGGGCCTAATACATAGACCAATCAGCCAAACGAACGTTCGTATCAATGTTCCTTCTTGATTATTGCCATGTTTGTAGGTTGATCACATCTTTTATGTGAGCCAAAAAAATAAGTTTGTTGGCAGCATATCTCCCGGGACGTGCTGCCAACAATATGCAAACTGGTTGGGGTTCAAACCTTCGTATTAACAATTGTTTGTCCCCATAAAATTTGCATTGGCCAATGTAAAAGGCAGCGATCAACTCGTTATACATTGAGTGTCAAAAAATAAAGACCTAGAAGTTGTTGACAGAATTGGTTGAAACGTTTTCTGTGATTGTAACATAGATAGAAGTAAGTGATTACAATATCAGAGCAAACGGAGAACTTATTGGGGACAACTGACCCCTTGTAGAGAGGCTCTAGTATCCTGTTGTACCACCTCCATCTTGGATACGAGATGTGATACGGGCAGCATGGAGGCTCTAGTATCCTGTTGTACCACCTCCATCTTGGATACAAGATGTGATACAGGCTGGCATGGAGACTCTAGTACCCTGTTGTACCACCTCTAGCTTGGGTACAAGATGTGATACAGACGGGAATGGAGGCTCTAGTACCCTGTTGTACCACCTCCAGCTTGGGTACAAGATGTGATACGGGCAGGCATGGAGGCTCTAGTACCCTGTTGTACTGCCTCTAGCTTGGATGCAAGATGTTATACGGGCGGGCATGGAGGCCCTAGTACCCTAGTGTACCACCTCTAGCTTGGATACAAGATGTGATACGGGTGGGAATGGAGGCTCTAGCTTGTATACAAGATGTGATACGGGCGGGTATGGAGGCTCTAGTACCCTGTTGTACTGCCTCTAAATTGGATACAAGATGGGATACAGGTCGGAATGGAGGCTCTAGTACCCTGTTGTACGGCCTCTAGCTTGTATACAAGATGTGATACGGGCGGGCATGGAGGCTCTAGTACCCTGTTGTACCGCCTCTACCTTGGATACAAGATGTGATACGGGTGGGAATGGAGGCTCTAGTACCCTGTTATACGGCCTCTAGCTTGGATACAAGATGTGATACAGGCAGGCATGGAGGCTCTAGTACCCTGATGTACCACCTCTACCTTGGATACAAGATGTGATACAGGCCGGCATGGAGGCTCTAGTACCCTGTTGTACCACCTCTAGCGTGGATGTAAGATGTGATACGGGTGGGCATAGAGGCTCTAGTACCCTGTTGTACCACCTCTAGCGTGGATGTAAGATGTGATACGGGCAGGCATGAAGGTATACAGGTTCTGTATTGTATCCTGCAGCATAACACTCTACATTTGCTGTGACTGAGCCTCTAGATCATGTAAATCTGTAGGCTGGCAAAGTTAACATTCCAGATGGTCCCATACATGTTGTATTGGTGATAAATTTGGTGACCGGGCAGCCACGGAAGTGTGACAATTTTGTGGAGGCTTCCTGTGACCCCCTTGTGTGTGCGGGTGAGCATTATCCTGCTGCCTCTTGTAAGCCGCCATGAGAGGAACACGTGTGGCTGCAGGATGTCCTGAACATATCGCTGAGCTGTCATTGTCCCTCGTACCACTACTAGGGTGACCGACTGTCGTATGTTATACCACTCAGACCATCACACTAGTAGGAGCCAGTGTGCCGCTACACATCAAAGGCAGGATAGAGGTGCTCACCTCGAGGTCTCCAGCCACAATTACAGCCAAAGTCAGTGCCCAAACTAAACCCGGGTTCATGACTAAAGACAACGTGGTTACGCTCTGTAATGTCCAATTTCGTTGCTTATGACACAAAAGCAAACGGAGGCGACGGTGGGGGTTAAAGGCCGTATATGCTACATGTATTGGATGCCATGAGGCCAAATGTCCTACAGCCAAGTGCCTGGAAATGGTTTCAACAGACACAGGAGTGTAACGATGGCGCCACCTGTCTCTGAATGGCAGACAACAAAATAGTTGGAGCTGCTTGTCGGATGATCAGACGATCCTCTGCATTGGTAGTCTGTCGGGGCGTCCTGAGGCCGGTCACCTTGTGTGCCCTCACACATCCACTGGTCCCAACACCTCCCAACAGTCTGGTCAGGCACTCCTCTCTACTGGTGGTCTGTAGGGGGGTCCTGAGCCCGGTCACCTTGTGTGCCCTCACACATCCAGACGGTCCCAACACCTCCTAACAGTCTGGTCAGATGCTGCTCTCTGCTGGTGGTCTGTAGGGGGCGTCCTGCACCCGGTCACCTTGTATGCCCTCCCACATCCACTGGTCCCAACACCTCCTAACAATCTGGTCAGACACTCGTCTCTACTGGTGGTCTGTCAGTGGTCCTGAGCCCGATCACCTTGTGTGCCTCCATCCACTTGTCCTAACACCTCCTAATACTCTGGTCAGACACTCCTGTCTACTGGTGGTCTGTCGGGGTCCTGAGCCCGGTCACCTTGTGTGCTCTCACACATCTACTGGTACCAACACCTCTTAAGAGTCTGGTCAGAACGGCCCGATAGGGGACAATTCATGGATACGACCATACAGCTTCTCACATCCCAATAATGCGCCGCTCTCACACTCTGGTAACGGGGTGCAATCTCTTCTCAGTGTCGTAGACGCATCTGGTGGTCAACAAGCTCTACACAAGAAGAGGTCACTACACACAAGAGCCTTCAATAGGTCAACGGGTAAGCACTTTTAGGGGCTTGTGGTGACAAGACTGTTCATCTAATCACACCACAGCTCATAATCTACAGTTACATCAAGGATCTAACTCCAGGGCGGGTTTTGCAGGAAGACGACAACTTCTTCTAGGGGCGTTTTTTTTTTTTTATCGATCTGCTTGTGTAAAAGGACCCTAAGATTTCAAGCACAGTTCCCCTCCGCTCCTGTTTCAGACCAATTATCTCTGTGCAAAGATTGGTTCTTGTACTGGAGGATTGCAGTCACAAAGTAAAACAAGCAGACAGCTACCGATTGCAGCGGGCACCGTATGATGCTTCTAACTGCAGCTTAGCACCAATAGTCCCACAGCAAAAGACCCTGTGATCATGAAGGGCCCCAAATAGAGTCTCCATATGTACTATTAACACCCTACAACATTTATAGCAGAATGCTTCTTGCTGCTTGTGACCCTTAATGTTATTTCTGTCCCGTGGGAACGCGGCCTAAGAGATACTACAGTGCACTACAGAAGTATTACGGTGTGTTACTTGATCGGATTGTAGGTTCAAAGTCCCTTACAGGTTAATTTTAAAAAAGGTAGAAAAAAAATGGTCAAAAAAATATCCAAGTAAGGCCGTCTGCAGATAGCCGGGTCGGAACCGGTTGCGAGAATTCTCGCAGCGGGACCCGACCCGAGACCTGGCAGAAACCAGCGCGGCACTCACCTGCTCCTGTGGCTCTGGCTCTTTGATGTGCCGTCTGCTGACGCATGCGCAGACCGGAGCTGGCGGCCGGGGAGTGACATTTCTGTGCGGGGCTCTATGAGCCCCACCCAGAAATAGAGCATGCCGCGATTATTTTTTTTCTGCGCGTGATTTCGCGCAGACAAACCACGGCCGTCTACATAGGATTGCGTTTTCTAACCCAATCCTATGGCAGCTTCCAGGGGCAGAAAGTCTACAGGAAATCTCATCGCGGAATTTCCGCCCGTGTGTCGGGGGGGGCCTAAGGCTCTGTTCACATTTGTGTCCTCCGGTGCAGATCGGCATGAAGTTTCTGATGAAAAAGTCGTGCATCGAGTGATCCAAAAAGTTTTATGTATCTCAAAACAACAAAATGGTACTTCTAAAAACTACCGGTCATCATGCCAAAAACAAATTATTTTTATTGAAAAGGAAAAAAAAAAGAAGGTGTTTATTGTGTAAAAATCTAAAGACATATCAAACCTAAAGCCTTGCTATCACAATTGTACCAACCCACAGAAAAAAGGCAGCACCTCTGCAATATTTTTTATGACCTTCATCGTATGCAGTAGTTCACCCTCTTACCCCCCAAAAAGTATTAAAAGTATGCAAACCTCAAAATGGTATCAATAAACTATACCTCACCCCACACTGAACGAGCCCTCAATATGGCTATGTCAATGGAAAAATAAAGTTAGAGGGTTTGGAAAAGTGGAGAAAGAAAAAAATCATTGTGTCCTTAAGGCCTTGTTCACACGGGCGACAAAGTCACGCGATTTTGTAGCGTTGGGACAAATCGCATGTATGTAAAGCCCGTTCTTTCCTATGGGTTACTTCACACATACGATTGTTTTGTAGCATGCAACAACCAGACACAAAAACCTTGCGGGTGCGACGATATGTCCGCAACTCGTGAGGCTTTGTAGCCCATGTTTCCCTATGGAGCCTTCCTCTTTGTTGCATCGCACGAAAGCACGATCTTCGTGCAGGGTGATGCAACTTTTGACAGTAGGAAATGCTACTGTCAAAGCCAAAATTTAAGCCTTGGCTCCAAGAAAAAAATTTTAAAAACAGTATACATCACCTTAGAAGCGCTGTCAGTCGGCCGCATCTTCTCCCCGAGTCTCGGTACTGTTTCTCATCATCATCTTCTGGCCAGGAATTGAAAAATTCACTGACTGTGATTGACTAAGTGTCAACCAATCACAGCCAGCGCTCGATGAACCAATCACAGCCATTCATTGAGTGCTGGGTGTGATTGGCTAAGTGTCAGCCAATCAAAGCCAGCGCTTCCAGGAGGCGGAGATTTTTCAATCCCTGGCCAGGAGATGAAGAGAAATAGGGCCAGGCTGACAGCGCTACTAGGTGATGTATACTATTTATTTTTTTCTCCAGCTACTGTTATTTTTGGGAGAAGGCTTATATTTCAAGCCTCCCACTTCCCCAACCCGAAAATCCTTGGATGTGGTGCTACAAAATCGCGGTGTCACCGCAAGAAACCGCAGCGATATTGATGCGATTTTCTCACGGTGATGCCGTGTCACCCGTGTGAACAAGGCCTAAAGAGACTTTTACTACTGACAACCTATACTCACGATAGGTCATCAATAGTTAAGTGGTGGAGGTCTGCCACTCACCATCCCGAACTATCGGCCAATTGCCAGGTGCGTCATTTTATGCAGACAGAGCTGTACTACAGTACTACAGGCACTGCTCTCACTAAAATCTATCAAAGCTGTGCCTGCAGTACCAAACCAGGCCACTGCAATATACACAGCACTATCTACTTCCAGGGCTGTCCAAACGGACACAAAGTTCAGCGATTAGAATATGGTTGGGAATCCTGAGCTGCCGTCCTGTGTCGATCAACTATTAGTGACCTATCCTAACTTTTCCAACAACTTGTACATTTACGATTGCCAGTGTGATAACTAGCAAATCTGCCATTCTCTTTATCGAAAATTTCGTTTTTGTGCTGAAAGAAATCACTATAAAGTGCTCGCCATCAGGGGTCTCCCTTCCTCCTAGTGTGCCGTCCACTAGACACGCTGGCAGAGAAGGAGATTAAGGGGGAGGAGTCATTGTGCGCATTGAACCGTACAGAGAGCAGAATGAAGAGTAGAGACCCACACAGTCACTGCCTGCAGCCAATAGTAAGTCACTGTTTACTTGGTTTTAGCTACTGAAATCACATCTCCCCCTCTCAGTCTTGCCGTGCAAAGTCTCACATGAAGACATCATGCCTGTGTGTGTCGCAGACCGTTACAGAGCAAAATGTGCAGTTCACTATGTACAGTCTATAAAACACACAGCAGCAGGCTCCTCCCACCAGTCCGGAGAAGATTGAGAGTAAAATGTACACCTTGCAAAGGGGAAAAATGGGAAAAAAATATAGAAGTCATATAATAGCCAGGAATAATGTTATTGTTTATGTACATACTCAAGGCAGCTGGCCATTGGCACCATTGGATCACTTTTTATTATTGAAATGCACGTATCATGGATTAGCAAGCATTAGAGATGAGCGAACGTACTCGTCCGAGCTTGATACTCGTTCGAGTATTAGCGTGTTCGAGATGCTCGTTACTCGTAACGAGTACCACGCGATGTTCGAGTTACTTTCACTTTCATCTCTGAGACGTTAGCGCGCTTTTCTGGCCAATAGAAAGACAGAAAAGGCATTACAACTTCCCCCTGCGACGTTCAAGCCCTATACCACCCCCCTGCAGTGAGTGGCTGGCGAGATCAGGTGTCACCCGAGTATATAAATCGGCCCCTCCCGCGGCTCGCCACAGATGCGTTCTGACATAGAGGAGGGAAAGTGCTGTTGGTGCCGGAGCTGCTATAGGGAGAGTGTTAGGAGTATTTTAGGCTTCAAGAACCCCAACGGTCCTTCTTAGGGCCACATCTAACCGTGTGCAGTACTGTGGAGGCTGCTTTTTGCAGTGTTGCACATTGTTTTTTTTTTTGCTATATCGGCCTTGCAGAGCATTGCGCCCTGCAGTAATACTCCAGGGCCAGAAGCGCTTAGGCAGGGACAGAAGACATATTGATTGAATATAGGCAGTGGGCCTTTGCAAAAGAATTTGGGGAAAAAAATCTATTTGGGCTGCCTGTGACTGTCCTCAGTGTTCTGGGTCTGTGCTGGGTGTAGTAGTTCTCCAAATTCGTACACAGCCAGCTAAGTGTTACAGCAGGCTTGCGCAAAATTATTTCCTGGCTCTGTCTGGGCTGTGAAATCACCGCTGTATTGCAGTTCACAGTGCAACACTCTGTAGTTCTTTGACATACTCCAGGGCCAGAAGCGCTTAGGCAGGGACAGAAGACATATTGATTGAATATAGGCAGTGGGCCTTTGCAAAAAAATTTGGGGAAAAAAATCTATTTGGGCTGCCTGTCACTGTCCTCAGTGTTCTGGGTCTGTGCTGGGTGTAGTAGTTCTCCAAATTCATACGCAGCCAGCTAAGTGTTACAGCAGGCTTGCACAAAATTATTTCCTGGCGTTCCGTAAGCGAAGTCAGCCTCCAACCACAGGCCAATAAGTGGCACATTTAATTACAGCGTTCTGTTTCTGCACTACTGGTAATACAGCATGCTGAGGGGTAGGGGTAGGCCTAGAGGACGTGGACGAGGACGAGGACGCGGAGGCCCAAGTCAGGGTGTGGGCACAGGCCGAGCCAGTGCGGTGGCCAGGGGTAGAGGCAGGGCCAGACCGAATAATCCACCAACTGTTTCCCAAAGCACCCCCTCGCGCCATGCCACCCTGCAGAGGTCAAGGTGCTCTACGGTGTGGCAGTTTTTCACAAAGACGCCTGACGACCGATGAACAGTGGTGTGCAACCTTTGTCGCGCCAAGATCAGCTGGGGAGGCACCACCACCAGCATGCGCAGGCATATGATGGCCAAGCACCCCACAAGGTGGGACGAAGGTCTTTCACCGCCTCCGGTTTGCACCACTGCCTCTCCCCCTGTGCCCCAACCTGCCACTGAGATCCAACCCCCCTCTGAGGACACAGGCACTACCGTCTCCTGGCCTGTACCCACACCCTCACCTCCGCTGTCGTCGGCCCCATCCACCAATGTCTCTCAGCGCAGCGTCCAGACATCGCTAGCGCCACTGTTTGAGCGCGAGCGCAAGTACGCCGCCACGCACCCGCACACTCAAGCGTTAACCGTCCACATAGCCAAATTTATCAGCCTTGAGATGCTGCCGTATAGGGTTGTGGAAACGGAGGCTTTCAAAAGCATGATGGTGGCGGCGGCCCCGCGCTACTCGGTTCCCAGTCGCCACTACTTTTCCCGATGTGCCGTCCCAGGCCTGCACGACCACGTCTCCCGCAACATTGTACGCGCCCTCACCAACGCGGTTACTGCCAAGGTCCACTTAACAACAGACACGTGGACAAGCACAGGCGGGCAGGGCCACTATATCTCCCTGACAGCACATTGGGTGAATTTAGTGCAGGCTGGGACAGAGTCAGAGCCTGGGACCGCTCACGTCCTACCCACCCCCCGAATTGCGTGCCCCAGCTCGGTGGCGGTATCTGCGGCGGTGTATGCTTCCTCCACTAAACCACCCTCCTCCTCCTCCTACGCAACCTCTGTCTCGCAATCAAGATGTGTCAGCAGCAGCACGTCGCCAGCAGTCGGTGTCGCGCGGCATGGCAGCACAGCGGTGGGCAAGCGTCAGCAGGCCGTGCTGAAACTACTCAGCTTAGGAGAGAAGAGTCAGATGGCCCACGAACTGCTGCAGGGTCTGACAGAGCAGACCGACCGCTGGCTTGCGCCGCTGAGCCTCCAACCGGGCATGGTCGTGTGTGACAACGGCCGTAACCTGGTGGCGGCTCTGCAGCTCGGCAGCCTCACGCACGTGCCATGCCTGGCCCATGTCTTTAATTTGGTGGATCAGCGCTTTCTGAAAAGCTACCCACACTTGTCATACCTGCTCGGAAAGGTGCGCCGCCTCTGCGCACATTTCCGCAACTCCAAGACGGACGCTGCCACCCTGCGGACCCTGCAACATCGGTTTAATCTGCCAGTGCACCGACTGCTGTGCGACGTGCCCACACGGTGGAACTCTACGCTCCACATGTTGGCCAGGCTCTATGAGCAGCGTAGAGCTATTGCGGAATACCAACTCCAACATGGGCGGCGTAGTGGGAGTCAGCCTCCTCAATTATTTACAGAAGAGTGGGCCTGGTTGGCAGCCATCTGCCAGGTCCTTGGAAACTTTGAGGAGTCTACCCAGATGCTGAGCAGCGATGCTGCAATCATTAGTGTCACCATTCCTCTGCTATGCCTCTTGAGAAGTTCCCTGCAAAGCATAAATGCAGACGCTTTGCGCTCGGAAACGGAGGCGGGGGAAGACAGTATGTCGCTGGATAGTCAGAGCACCCTCATGTCTATATCTCAGCGCGTTGAGGAGGAGGAGGGGGAGGGGGAGGAGCATGAGGAGGAGGGGGAAGAGACAGCTTGGCCCACTGCTGAGGGTACAGATGCTGCTTGCCTGTCATCCTTTCAGTGTGTATGGCCAGAGGAGGAGGGGGAGGAGCATGTGGAGGAGGGGGAAGAGACAGCTTGGCCCACTGCTGAGGGTACACATGCTGCTTGCCTGTCATCCTTTCAGCGTGTATGGCCAGAGGAGGAGGAGGATCCTGAAAGTGATCTTCCGAGTGAGGACAGCCATGTGTTGCGTACAGGTACCCTGGCACACATGGCTGACTTCATGTTAGGATGCCTTTCTCGTGACCCTCGCGTTACACGCATTCTGGCCACTACGGATTACTGGGTGTACACACTGCTCGATTCACGGTATAAGGAGAACCTTTCCACTCTCATTCCCGAAGAGGAAAGGGGTTCGAGAATGATGCTATACCACAGGGCGCTGGTGGACAAACTGATGGTAAACTTCCCATCCGACAGCGCTAGTGGCCGAAGGCGCAGTTCCGTGGCCCAGGTAGCAGGGAAGGCGCAGAGATCAGGCAGCATGTACAGCGCAGGCAGGGGACCATTATCCAAGGCCTTTGCCAGTTTTCTGGCTCCCCAGCAAGACTGTGTCACCGGTCCCCAGTCACGGCTGAGTCGGCGGGAGCACTGTAAAAGGATGGTGAGGGAGTACGTAGCCGATCGCACGACCGTCCTCGGTGACGCCTCTGCCCTCTACAACTGCTGGGTGTCGAAGCTGGACACGTGGCCTGAACTCGCGCTGTATGCCCTGGAGGTGCTTGCTTGTCCTGCGGCTAGCGTCTTGTCAGAGAGGGTGTTTAGTGTGGCTGGGGGAATCATCACGGATAAGCGTACCCACCTGTCAACCGACAGTGCCGACAGGCTTACACTCATCAAGATGAGCAAAGCCTGGATTTCCCCAGACTTCTCTTCTGCACCAGCGGACAGCAGCGATACCTAAACAATACGTAGGCTGCACCCGGGGATGGAAGCATCGTTCTCTATCACCATCCAAAACGGGGACCTTTTTGCTTCATCAATCTGTGTATAATATTCCTCCTCCTCCTCCTCCTCCTGCTCCTCCTCCTGAAACCTCACATAATCACGCCAAACGGGCAATTTTTCTTAGGCCCACAAGGCTCAGTCATATAATTTTTCTAAACAATTTTGTATACGTTTCAATGCTCATTAAAGCGTTGAAACTTTCACCTCAACCAATTTTTATTTTTACTCGGCTGCCTCCAGGCCTAGTTACCAATTAAGCCACATTAACCAAAGCGATTAATGCCCTCTTGGTTGGGCATGGGCAATTTTTCTCAGGTACATTAGTACTGTTGGTACACCAATTTTGGGGGCCCTCGCCTACAGTGTAATCAAATTAATTTTTAGCCCACCTGCATTACAGCTGACGTTACATCAGCTGTGTTGGGCAATGCAATAGGATATATTTATGTACCGCCGGTGGGTTCCTGGCACCCACCCATGCTGTGGGTCCACAGGGAGTTGTAACTGCATGTGTCCACTTCTAAAGAACCCCAGTCTGACTGGGGCATGCAGTGTGGGCCGAAGCCCACCTGCATTAAATATGACATTACCTCAGCTGTGATGGGCAATGCAATGGGATAAATTTATGTACCGCCGGTGGCTTCCTGGCACCCACCCATGCTGTCGGTCCACAGGGACTTCACAATAGGGAGTTGTACCTGCCTGTGTCTATGAATTAAAAAGCCCGGTCAGGTTGGGGCATGCAGTGTGGGCCGAAGCCCACCTGCATTTAATCTGACGTTAGCTCTGCTGTTCAGGGCACTGCAATGGGATACATTTATGTACAGCCGGTGGGTTCCAGGGAGCCACCCATGCTGTGGGTGCACACGGAATTCCCATTGCGGAGTTGTACCTGCCTGTGACTATTTATAAACAAACGCGGTCTGACTGGGGCATGCAGACACCTTGACAGAATGAATAGTGTGTGGCACATAGGTTCCCCATTGCTATGCCCACGTGTGCAGCTCCAGATGGAGGTGGCACAGGATTGGATTTCTCATTGCTTCTGTACAGCATTGTGGACTATCGCCCCACCCCTTTTAAAGAGGGTCGCTGCCTAGCCGTGCCAACCCTCTGCAGTGTGTGCCTGCTTTTCCTCTGGCAGACGCACTTATAAATAGACATGAGGGTGGCGTGGCATGAGGGCAGCTGAAGGCTGGGCAGGGACAGTTTGGTGTGCGCTGTGGACACTGGGTCGTGGGGGGGGGGGTTTGGGCAGCATGTAACCCAGGAGAAGTGGCAGCGGCGTGTCATGCAGGCAGTGATTGTGCTTTGTTGGAGGTAGTGTGGTGCTTAGCTAAGGTATGCATTGCTAATGAGGGCTTTTCAGAAGTAAAAGTTGTTGGGAGGGGGGGGGGGGGGGGGCACTCTTGCCGCTATTGTGGCTTAATAGTGGGACCTGGAAACTTGAGATGCAGCCCAACATGTAGCCCCTCGCCTGCCCTATCTGTTGCTGTGTCGTTCCCATAACTTTCTTGAATTGCCCAGATTTTCACAAACCAAAACCTTAGCGAGCATCGGCGATATACAAAAATGCTCGGGTCGCCCATTGACTTCAATGGGGTTCGTTACTCGAAACGAACCCTCGAGCATTGCGAAAAGTTCGTCTCGAGTAACGAGCACCCGAGCATTTTGGTGCTCGCTCATCTCTAGCAAGCATATTTCTAATTAGTTTATATTAACCCTTTGCAATCCAATTTTGGATTCAGGGTTTCCTAGGGGGCCCTCTTTTTCTGCCATTATACAATGGCGCCATCTGCTGGCTAGAGCCAGTACTGCTGTATGGGACATACTGGAGAAGGCCCCGACAGAGTGGCCAGTAATATACAGTAAAAATACCCTACTGGACGTCTTCCGATATCGGAGCTGTAGAGCCTTTAATTAGAATGTCTTCAGACTTCAGACAGTGGATTGGAAAGGGTTAAAAATGTTGCAGTGTATGGCTTCTGCCATTATCATGCATTCAAATACATAGCAAACTGCAGAATGCCATTCACAGACCATTCCGTTGAATCATAATTCAGTTGAGCAATCACCTAAAGTGAATTATAATGACAATGCCAGTGACTGTGAATGGCTTTCTGCAGCTTGCTACGTACAGCAATATACGCAAGCTGCAGAAGCCAAACGGTCTTAATAAAAAAAAAAATCAATTACAAATATGGTTTTTAGCCCATTATACATGCAATTCAGTATACAAAAATGATCCAAAAGTGTTCATAGACTTTAACACTAGACCCATTCCTTTACCAAGATGGTAACTCACCCCCATAATAATGTGACGACTTTGCAACACTTGTTTCATCTTTATATCGACATATATATATATATATGTCATCCCTGACTCTATAACAACGGTGACCCACCAATGTTACAATGTAGCCCTGACATATCCCTGCAGTGCACTGGTGATTTTAACCCCCCAGTACAAAAAAAATGTGGTAACCCACCAGTCTCTTGGCGCGCCACTGTAAACAAGCCTGCAAAATTTAAAGGGGTTTTCCAAGACTAAGAACTGATGGCCTATCCCTATGATAGACCATCAATGTGTGATTGGTGAGGGTCCAAATCCTTGCACCCTCACTATTCATCCATAGTGTTGCATCCCCTTCATGATTTAGTACATACAGGAGCTTACATTTGGTAGCTGCTGTGACTGGTCCTACAGCTCATAGCAGCTCAATCCCACTTAAGTGAAGGGGACTGAGCTGCAGTACCAGATAGAGGCCACTACTGTATGTAAGGCGCTGTGCCTGCTAAACAATGATGGGATGAATGAAAACGACGCCATCTACTGTTTATCTATAATAATGGTGAAGTACAAGGTCTCTCTGTATATAAAACCGTCCAAAAACCATATTCTCCAAAGGGGATTCTGTTCACCTCAAACGCGCGTGAGATCCAACGGCTCCAAAACATCCATAGAAGCAAAAGGGAGGATCCAGTGCATACAACAAAAGTCCAAAAACTGAAGAAATCTAAAAACATGCCTGGTCACCTTCTGCTGCACCCCCCATCCGATCTCCTGTGAACGCTTGTCTGCCAAGTGATGTTAGACACATTTCTTCAAAAAAGTTTGTCGTTTTCTTCCTTGTGCTGGATCCTCCCTTTTTCTTTGCCCTATCCCTGCCGGACCACCAGACACACACTCGGACTTGCGACCACCACCCAGAAGGCAATTCTGCTGTTCGAATAAAACAGCACAGTACTTGTCATTTCTTGAATAATGTCACAATTTAATGTAAAACATCAAATAATGTACCAAAATGTGTAAGAGAAAAAAAAAGAAAAAAATGGAAGCGGAACAATAACTTTTTAGAATTTTTTGGTGTTTTACTTTTCTTTATCTTTTTTTTTTTTATTTCTTTTTTTTTTCCCAATATCACTGAAGGGGGGGTGGGGGAGAGATTAAAAGCCAGATTACAAACATTTATGCATGCATAGTGAAAAGAAACAAGAATTCTTAACCAAATCCACACGGTTTGTTTCTTTGTAAAATAGTTATTAAATCTACTGAGCACCAACAGGCCTAAAAATTTTTATTCTCGTCTTTCATGATCTGGATACAAGAAGAAAAAAAAATTCTATCAAATAATTGCAAACAACAGTCTGATGTTGCTGGCCGAAAAAATAAACTGCAGAATTAGTTTCTTTATTTTAAAGTATATATATTTATATATATGCACACATCTTAGTTTTTTTTTCCTGTTTTCGCACATTTAAAAATGTGGACACATTATACTGTACTGAAAGCAGTGTCTGTACGCCAATGTATTGCCTCGCAGAGGTATCCATAGTGTAAAAAACTGAAGCTAACAGTATAGAAAAGAAAAACAAAAAAACAAAATGAAAAAAAAAAAATTAAAAAAAAAAATCACAAATAGTACAAAAAAAAAATTCTACAAAACTTGTTGAATGTGAAATGTTTTTATACTTTGCATCAAATTACTGTGTACAGGCAAAGTACATGCTACTGCTTTGAAAGGAAAAAAAAAAAGCTGGTATAATTAAATATGCCTCCCCTACTTAAAACAGCGCCTCCCTCCCCCCAAATTAAACAGTCATACAAAATCTTCAATGTCGCTTTCAGTAAATGCTTCCACAATTCTAGAAATCTCATCACAAGCGCACGGAGCTGTTCCTATGGCCATCGCCTCCGTGAATGCTGATTCTTAAGGGCGTTCCATCCGATGCGCCGTCGGCCTCCGAAATAGCCAATATTTCTCGTATCAGAAGAGATCGGGTTAACGAGACCCCATGACCTCCTTCTCCAAAAATGTATTCTTTATAGAAATTGGAATCCTTTAATAATCAACTGCTTATCAGGGTCCCCAAAGATGAAATAAAGATTAAAACCGAAGATGTGATCACTGTTCATTAGAAAACATTGAAGACAGCGTCTCCTCACAAAAGGATAAAACCGAAGCAGCAAAATAATGGACTTTTTTTTTTTTTTTATAGTCATGAAAAGAAAAATTTAAAAAAATCGAGAAAAACAAAAAATGAGAAGTGAATGCAGTAATAAGATACAATTTTTACATTAACTGGCTATTTCTGGTACAGAAACCCAGTATTGGATGCCAATGTCAAGTGAATAAATGTAAAGACTGCTTACATTTTGTTTTTCTCTTTAAATACAACTTTGACAAAATTTTAACATTTTTTTCTCTTAAGTTTTTTTTTTTTCATTTTTTTCATTTTTACTTTCTGTCATTTTTTTTTTTAAAGATATATAGCCGAAGCCGCTAATTGTAATGCAACATGACACGTAAAAAAAAAAAAAATTGTGAAACATAAAACGGTCATAAGCCGGCCCCACGTCGAAATAAAAAAAATATATGAATATATATATATATTTAAAATTTATTGGTTGGGGGGGGATGAAGGGGGTACTCTCCATAACAAGGTTGCAAATTTAGCAGTAAAGCTACAAAAATGTTAGCGGTGGATGTATATTGATGTATCGTCTATACATTCTCACGCATCCTTTTTTTTGTGTGTGTTTGCATCGTGACTTATGCGTCCACATAAAACATATTTTGAAGCCCACGGCAATGAAGTCTTATAGCCAAGAGCAGCACGCTGTATTCCGTGGCCATATGTAAATAGCTAATAGCTGCTACCTGCACTTCTATTTTTTTTTTTTTTTTTTTTTTTTAATTATTATTAATTTTGTCTGAAAATAAAAAAAGCAAAAAAATTTTGTAAAATCAGTAAAAGCTCAATTAAACATCTTGTTAAAATGGTAGCAGAGATTGAAGTTGCCCGTGAGCCGTAAATTATCCATGTGCATAATAGCTGTAGACACGGACAAGAGATGCAAAACACTTTTTTTTTTTTTTTCCCTCCTTTTTTTTTTTTTTTTTTTTTTTTATGCTCACACATACAAGAAGGAAGGGGGGTGGAGAAAAGCAAAATAGCTTAAAATTACAGTGAGGCTATAGTTTACTCATTACCCAAAACTAAAACAGGGTTTTTCTAAAAAAAAAAAAAAAATGACCAAAAAAATTGTATAAAAACAAAAAACACAAAAAGGAAAAAACTGAGTAGATGGGGGGGGGGGGGGGGGGGTTCTACTTAAAATAGGAATAGAAGCCGTTGTTACCTGATGAACTCCCTAAGCTAAGTTCCTGAAATAAAGACAAGGGGTCACTATTCTTTTTTGCCTGTTCGGGCGGGGGCTTGGGTTTAGGTGGGGCCCGCAGGGCACTAGCATAAGACATGGTGGGCTTGTTGGTGCCTGGGTTTGTCTGGGCAGCTCCGGTTCCGTTGGGTTCTACAATCTGTTTGTTGGGCATGAGAGGTGGGAACTGGCCAAGATGCTGCAGAACATTGTAATTGAAGGAGTTGGACATCTGCATGTTCTCCGCTTTGAGATGCTCGTCTGGGGGCTTCACCATTTTCTGTGGAGCAACTGAACAATGTTACAAAGAGAAGTTAGTAACCGATGGAAGAACATAGTCGCAGAATAACTGACAAACAGTAACAAGAAATGCAAAAAGGAAGCATAGTTTTTTTTGCAATTGATAATAAAACACTGGTTCCTGTGTTTTTTTCATCAAGCTACTAACGATGACCTGTCCATCTGTGCGCGAGTGAGTGGGTTTGTGAGTGACTTACATGCTCTGCCCATGATCAACTGATGGGGACGTAATCAAAGGTCCTTTATCCCCAGTGAGGAAATAATATGCTCCGGCCCTGATCACAAGACTGTGACATCATCACAGGTCCTGTACGCACACGATCTGATGTCCGGCTAGGTGTTTGTTAGTATTTCATAATAGCAACTGAGACCGCAGGGGAACATATTAACTTTTTCTTTCCCACTTCTGCCGTAATCAGCAATTCCAGCAACCTGATTGGTTGCTTTGGTTGGCTGATTCACCAAACAACCAATCAGCTTGCTGGAATTGCTGATTAGGGCAGAAGTGGGGAAGAAAAAGTTAATATGCCACAGGGGGTTTGTAGTTTGTCTGTAATCTGCACAAAGATGCAGGACCTTTGATGACGTCACAATCATGTGATCAGGGGCGGAGCATGTAAGTCATTCACTCAGGAAGAGTGTCACCGTCATGTGATAAAGGGCAGAGCATGACGGTGACGTCATCACAAGTCCTTCATCTCCAGTGCTATGCTGCTTCTGATCCCTGTTGTATTGGATGAACAATGTATGTAGCAGAGCTGTGTGTGTGTGATGTGCATGTGACAGAGCTGTGTGACGCATTGCACCACCAGAAACACTGGTACTATGATTTCCTAATAATTACTATTTCTTATATGCAAAAATCCATGAACAATCCAAGCACCATTAAAAATTAACACCCCCCCCTATGCAACACGGTATTGTGGAACCAACACAAAAAAAGATCCTCTCCTTCACCTATACAAAACAAGAGCAATGAAAAACGTGCACAAAAAACATGGAGCAATTTTCAGTAGACTGTGGCCATAGCTCATACCTAACATGTCCCTGGGCGTTCCTGATGAGTTGGCGCCATTGCACGGAATGTTCTGATATGGGACCGACGATGCAGCACTGACCCAGAGCTCAGGAGATGAATAGTTATATGAAGCAGGCTTGCTGGGGTCTTGAATTTCTTTACATTGACCAAGGGTTTCTTGACAAGCGGCTAATTCCTCTGAACCTGTGTGCGCTGAGCTAGCCGAGATTCTTCTTTGGTACAGCGGCCTGCCAGGTCCTCTAGGTTCATACTAAATCATTTTTAAAAAGTGAAAAAAAAAAGATTAGTGGGCAATTTTTGAAAAAGCCATCTTAATTTTTTTTTAATTTAATTGTATTAATCAAAGATTCTAGAGTCCTGGAAAATATCTACAATCTCTAAACTGATCGATTGTTTTTTACAATTTAATTACAGTACACAAGATTACATAGGAAGCTGTAACAGGGGTTTCCCACTACTTAAAATCGATTCACAGCCACTCTGTCCTTCCTGGTTGCTGCTGTCACATTGGTCACAGTGATTGGCTGCAGCAGTCACATGTCCTGGTCAGCAGAAACCAGGAAGTACAGAGTGCCTAGCAAGCAATTTTAGGTAATGAGAAACCCCTTAAGGTTTCTGGGAAAGAAATTCCCAATTTATTTCTAAGCCCATCTTCTAACAGACACATTCTTCTCAATGAAAGGCAAATCCACAAAAAAAGTAGGACTCTGGTATACAAAGTTACAAATTAATTTCATTTCAAACCCTTCATTTATCCTACTACATATTTATTGCTACTATCTGTATTTATTTCTTTTATTTTCCTTATTGAGTGGTTACTTTTGCTCCTTCTCAGGTTGTCTTTCCGCTGTGATTAGGTTAATTTGTCTGCAAGTGCTAACTTTTGCTATTAAAAACCCATCAGGTTTTGTTTTTTAATTTTTTTTACCAGGAATGTGCACCTTTTTTTTGTGTCTTTTTTTACATTACACTAGAATAAAGTTGGATTTTTCATGTTTATGCAAGAAACATACTTTTTTGTGAGTATACCTCTCAAGTTTATCTAAGGATCAGCTCAGTGCTACCTGTTTTCGGGCATCAGAAGAGATTTCCTTGGCTGAGACCAATGGTACTGGTGCATCTGGTCTCCACCGGAAGTTTCGGTGGAGACATGGGTTAGCCAGGTTGACGGGGAGGGCCAGGTGACGCCCGCAGGTGGCGATTGGCTGTTGCATCTCCCCTGCCTGCAACTCCGCTTGTACTCAAAACCCACTCCCCATGCCGGTGTCAAGTTCCTACTATGCCCCCGCTGTCAGTGTCCAGCCATCTGCGGGTGTGAGGTATCTGCGGCACCTGTATTCGCGGTCCCCGCTGTGAGTCTCCCCTCCACCAGCCTTCCCGCTTAGCAGTCACTGTGCTCCAACCCGGCTGACTGTCTGGCCCGGTGATACAGTCCCCAGCACCCTCCCATCTTCGGTCCTGGCAGCATGCGATTTCTGAGATCATGGGCAAGCAGTGAGTCTCCCTGCTGGCCTCCGCACTGTGCTTGTGGCTGCGCTGTCACTCTTGGCACAGGCGGCGCGTCTGCCTCCCGGCAACCAATGACAGCGGATAGTAGAAACGCCGCTCTTCCGGTCTACTGCTTCCTCGGTGATAAAGCCGCTCCTCAGCTGCCTCCTCTGTCCAACCATGCTGTGGGATCTCCTGCACCTTGCGACGCTCTGCAGCCTCCTCGGAAGGCGATCTACGACGCTATTCGTGGTCCTGCACCAGGAACTACATCTGTACTCCAGCGCGGCAGCCAATCCACAAATGGGGGTGTGAACTGGCCATTCCCTGTCAGTGCTCTAGGCCAAACCCATGTCTCCACCCCTAGTTCTGGTGGAGACAAGATGCACCAGTACCGAGACCAATACTCAGCATGTGAATGGCAATGAGCTGTTACTTTCTATCACATTCTCAATACCCGAGAGGTCAGTGGTAGGGTTACTCACATGACACATCCCTCCCTTCTCCAAAACAAATAAAAAAGTGTAGTTCTATATATTATACACACATTGCCTGAGTGCAGCACTCCAACTTCTGTACTCCCAAGATTGAAAATTGCAACCTCATAGACCTGGTTGTGCCATGACTCCCCAATATTCTAAATATATTCAACTCAACTGCATCGGCTTCATTGCACCCTGTTTAGCCAGTAATCATGGGTCTGTAGTCTTCCAGTTCTTCCTATCGCTGAGGGACATCCCACCACCACTCTACAGAAGACCAACATGTTGACCCATCTGGATTGAAACCGATGGTCCCAGTGTGACAAGCACATGATCGCCCCAGGGCAAATAATGCCTCATAATTCCTGATGGGAAATGTGCCTCTGCGGTCATTCCCAAGACACGGGCAGAAGGTGATGTTACCGCACAGTTAGCAAATCAGGGGATTAGACACAAGGCACATATCTCAGCAGGAATAAAGCCTTAAAGGAGAAGTAACCAGGAAAGAAGGGGGGGGGGGGGCGGAGCATTCACATAGTGACATGTGTGCGGTGTTGAGGGGTTGGATGACCACTTCCAGCAAGCAGAAACAAATCTCTAACATTCATTATTGGCTGTGTGACACTAGACCCCATTCACACTAGTGCTCATGCCACTGGGTCACACCAGAGAATGAACAATACTCATGCCACCGGGTCACACCAGAAAATGAACACTGATGCCACCAGATCACACCAGAGAATAAACATTACTCATGCCACCGGATCACACCAGAGAATGAACACTATTAATGCCACCGGGTCGCACCAGAGAATGAACACTACTCATGCCACCGGATCACACCAAAGAATAAACACTACTCATGCCACCAGGTCATACATGAATTCCCAAAATGCCCCAACTAGCAGCTTACCTCTTCTAGATTGTGAAGTGAAGAGGCGGAGACTGCACGGGATGCTGCTGGGTGAAATGTTTCCTGACCAGCTGGGGGCTGGTGGTTCTGTACATGGATGAATGGGTTTTGTGGTGGTCTGTGCTGTAGAGGGGGCATACTGTAATGAAATCCCTGCCCCATGAGAGGATTCTGTTGTAGGTTGGCATAGGCCCAGGACCCATCCTGTTGCAGGTATTTCATTGGTGGAGGTGGTGTCATGTGCTCTGATGGCATGGTGTAGGGGCTGTTGTACACACTGGCCATGTGCGGTGGGAACGCAGGATTGTTGCTCATGTCCATGTCTCGGCTGTTCTCACTGAAGTTGGGGAAATGGCCACTGTGGTTGGAGGAAGGGGAGGCGAGTGCTGGTGGGCTCCGGGGTTGGACCTGTCTGTATTGTAGCAGCCTGGACTGTGGAGGAGGCATCTCTGTGAGGTCTCGATTATCACCGGTCTGGTCATGTTGAGAAAGTTCCCGTAGAAATTCCTGGAACCTGGAGGCAGAAAAACATTATACTCCAATGATACAAATAACACTCTCAAAAGGTGAAAGTAAACCTAGAGGCACACTCCCACCATCCACCTGCATTGTCACGAGGCAAGAACATGAGCTGTGCCTTCTGAAATACCTGGAATATGTGATCTCAGGTTCCTCCTCTCCACTGTTTGGAATCTTCCAGTTAGGCCTGATGAGCTGCTGCTGGGCCAGACCCATTGCCTGGAGATGGGGGTGGTGTGGGTATGTTAGGTTGGCTTGACTCATGAAGGCATTATGCTCGTTCCACTGCTGTATCCTTGTCTGCTGCTGCCTCAGCGTCTCTAACGCCACGTTACCATGTAGACGATCTGTAATCGTACAGAGATTTAGTATGCAGCTTTGCCTATTCTGCCATATATGATAAAATCCATAGTATCCACATAATTAGTACCACAGCACTCCTGTTAATCAAATTGAAGAGGAGCAAGACCCACCCCAGACTTCCCAAGTACTGACCTAGAGCCTCCCCAGTGCTCAAAGCTTGAGGTCCATCCTCCATGTAGCTGTTGTGGTGCGATGATATTAAATGATTATTATGGGTGACAGAGCGGAGCGGGTTATTGACATCCTGCAGAATGGTTGCCGGTGACTGTTCAGGGATCATGCCATCCACACCAGGCGATGGGGGCCGGTGAGGAATAGGATTATTAAAGAAGGACTGGTTGGTGTTGGGCTGGAAAGCAGGGGACAGCTGGGAGGCCTGCGGAGGTGGCTGCTGTATTAAATGGTTATGCTGGGGTACAATGGGACCTTGTGGGGGAGGAGGAGGGATCTGGTTCTGAAGTTCTGAGAGATGGTTCTGCTGTTGGGATAGAAGGTTTTGCTGCTGCAGGGTAAACTGTGGTCGCTGTAAAGGGGAGACATGTGGGAAGTGGCGGCTGGGCATTGGGTACTGTGGATGTGGAGGGGTTAGATGGATGTTCATCGGCCTCTGATTCGGATTATCTTTGCGATGAAATTTAGGGTTGGTGAACGCAAGGTTGGCTCGAGACTCCGGACTTCTCGTTTGTGCATTTGGGTCCAAGTCAACCTAAAAAATATATTTATATCTTAATACACAACCCTTATTTATCACAGTGACCTACCCCCCACATGCCCTGCCCCCTGACACATGACACCGGATTAGGGGTATAAGGTGAACAGAACACCCGTAAGATCAGACACGTTACCTGTTTGCAGTCCAGCGGTTTCTTCTCAGGCGTGCGCAGCTTATTCATTTCAGCTGAAGGATTGTTCTCGCTTTTACCTGGATCAGAGAAAAGAAAGAAATGTAGACAGATTAGCTCATCAGTATTGTGTCTTCACAGGCCTGGATATAAAACTTCAAAGGCTGGTGTGTTCTGGCATCAGTAGGAGAGGTACGTTACCTTTACATGGAGCGATTATCGTCCGAATCATTGCGTGAATTTGGGTAATAGTCGTCCCGGGTACAAATGGCCGCTCATATGGCAATGAGTGACAAATCGCTCACTTATTGGAGTCGCTTGGTTTTTCGCTGAACTAAAAGCCAAGTGACTATTGGTCCATGTAAACAGGCAGTCATTCCTCTACAAACGACTGCCTGTTTACAGTGAATGGAGGCGGACAGCTAGAAGCAATCTTCGGCCCACTCAACCACCATTCAAAGAACGACTTGCTAGTTTGTAAAGCACAAGAACGTATATGTGGATGGCAGTCACCCTGTGTAAACCCAGCTTTATACAGGGGTCAGCAGCACATCTAACCTCAGATTGTTTCTGCTAGGTATTACGTTGCTCCTCCTTTGTTGACCACTGCAGAAGAGGAAGACACAAGTAGGCAGCCATGTGCAATTAGAGCACGGTGACTATATGCAGGGGGCTCTCAGTGCCAGTCACTGAATGGGCGCTGGGCACATTGCACCAGTCGCTGATTACCAGAGTGGGGAGACATACACCATTACATTATTGCATATTTCTTGAGCTTTTTGGATCTAAGGCAGGACGATATATTCAAAGAGCACATGTATTGCACACCCTGCTGCTGTGTGAACTCTCACAGGAAAGCTGAAACAACACTGGAGCCTGACGTTTTTGGGAGCTCAAGCACATTTCACACTTCTCGTATCTTGTGTCAAACAGCAGAAAACGA
Organism: Eleutherodactylus coqui; assembly: GCF_035609145.1. Lineage (NCBI taxonomy): Eukaryota > Metazoa > Chordata > Amphibia > Anura > Eleutherodactylidae > Eleutherodactylus > Eleutherodactylus coqui. Next base: position 102,295,688 of record NC_089849.1, read on the forward strand.
AAGGCGCAGAGCCTTCTCATGCAGAGATCTGTACTGCTGATGCGTTTAGCTCACAGAGGATTGCCAATCGTGAGCTAAACACATCAGCTGTCACTAAAGGCCCTTTTACACGGACCGACAGATGGGCAAGCAACTACATGAACGCTGACATCGCCGCTATGATCGTCAATGCTCGTGTAGAGCGTTTACAGAGAGACTTGCCGCTGGCTTCTCGCCGAGTGGGAAGCATTTACACGGAACGAGCTAACGAGGTTTTTTTTTTTTTTTAAGCTGACTGAAAAGTCAGCTTAAACAACCACTAATGACAAGTGAGAGATTTTTTTTGCAAATCCAAATTTTGAGCGATAATCGTTACGTGTAGATGGGCCTTTAGTAACCAGAATGATTTCATCTAAGCTGGTTAGTGCGTTTACCGTTGCGGCTGAGTTCATGTTGATCTTTCTCCATGTGCGGCATCTGCTGGCTGACATTGACTGGTGAATGATGACCGAGTCCGAGTGGAATGGGAGATCCGCGACCATGGCCTTGAAGAAGGTTCATGTTATAGGCCATCGCTGGGTGAGTCATGAGCCGGGGGTCAACAGAAAACCGACCCTGGTAGTTGGGTGGCCATGGGACCTGGGGGGAAAAAAACGTACACGTGGTGACAAATGCTCATGCGCCGTGAACATGTGCTATTAGCTGTCCATACTTCTTCCACTAAAAGCGATAGGGAGCAATGAGAGCCAACACATTAAGTGCGACGTTTATGGCTAACGTGGAAGTAGGACTCATTGTGCATAGAGTATATGGTATTGTCGAAAGCAGCCGGGCGTTGTTCACAGCCCCCCATCTGCAGTGTGTCTTCCAATGGGATTTAATTCATGATTTAGTCATCCTTGCCCAGGTTCACGGTAATCTTGTTCAGACCCCGAATCACATCATGTCTCCTACCCAACTCACATCCACAGCTGCAATCATAAACCTGCTATTACATTAAGCCTTCTACTCCATTCACATCCAAAGCTTATGTCTCTTATGCATCAGTAACACTCACAGCTGAATAGCACCATAACACCCTGTCTGTTTTCCTAGCCTTCCATGGAAACAACACTAGCGAATGACATCAAGACTTTGTTAAGATACCCCCAAAATACTAACTAGTGGGGTATTATTGTTCGTTCTGGATGTGACTGCAGAAAAATAATTGGATGCAGCTCTGGAAGTGGCTGTATTAAAATACAAACACGGAAACACAGAAGACTGATGGCATCTGGTCCGCCCTTCTATTTCTCTATCAGGATATAAGGTTTATATTCATAATATGCAACTAAACTCTAGAAGTGACTATAGTAAAGGACGTGATGCAGCTCTGGAAGTGACTACAGTAGAACATACAATGCGGCAGTAAAAGATGGCCGTTGTCTGAGTGGCAGAACACAGTCAGCAGGACGATGTTGCGCCTTTAACATTCACTTCCACGCTCTCTGCCATGGTAATGTGCTTTTTGCCTGCTCCAGGCAGTGAGGTTGTGGTGAGTCAGTGGTGGCTCCCATCATATCTAATCAGCGTAGTAGCGCAGTGTGCATGAAATGATTCAGGGCACAGGATGCATCGCACGCTCACCAAACAACAAGAGGATCAGCAGCTGCAGACAAGAGTCTGGCGGAGGGCAGGGATGTCAACATATATGTTAGAACCCATATACTAGGCATACCATTATATATATACACATATGCATATGCAATAATGGCTATTTCACATCAGTAGGCTCAGTGCCAGATGTCTGCTGGAGTGGGGTAAAGCCGCCAGCACAGTACTCTGCAGCAAAGGATACTCAAATTACCTACAATTGGAAGCAAAGAATTAGGACGGGTGGAAGTCAGGACCAATCCCAGAATGTGCCCTGACTGGATATGTAGAGACAGTGGTGGTCTCCAGCTGAGGAGCAGTGATGGTAGAGGGTAGCGAGGATGTGAAAGGGGTTATACAAAGATTGAAAGGTATACCCTACTCATAGTATAGGGGGATGGAAGATAGTAAAGAAAAATAAGAGGGTGGAGCAACACCCAGGAGGCAAAGTTGAAATATCTTCATAGGGTATTACTTCCTTTCTGGCAGGGACGGAGACTGGACTATAGTACAGTTTTTGACGGACGCAGCCAACCCAGACATGTCACAACCGTCGAAGGAGGCTGTGTATACAAGATAGCGTGAGTTAACAAGTGGGTGTAGGAGTAACCTTCTTAAAGAGAACGAGATGTTAGGTTAACCCCTTAAGGACACAGGACTTCCCCCCCCCCCCACCCCCCCACCCCACTTTCGGATTTCCCTTCCCCCTTTTAAAAAAAAATCATAACTCTTATTTAGGCCGCCTGAACACGAACGGGTTTGATTCCGCATGCGGTATCCCGTAGTGGAATCCGACCCTGTGTCTGGCCGATGACCTTGTGTACCTATGCGGAATCATCCTAATCTTTACTGCGGATGGTCCAGCCGGTACACCAGTGCACATACACAGTACAGATTTTGCCGCACCGTTGCTAGGCAATGATGCGGATCCCGCGACCTTTCTGCAATTATGATGGAAGCCGTCTGCACAAAATCCACCTAAAAATAGAGCATGCTGCGACTTTTCCTCCGCAAGCAGAAAAATCGCAATTGATTTTCGATTTTCCGTTCGTGTGCAGAAAAAAAAATTGCTTTTCCATAGCATGCTATGGGCGGTATTTGCTGCAGAATCCGGAGACTGGCGCCCACTCTGGATTACGCAATGCAAATCCGCCCGTGTGCAGGCGGCCTTAACCATCGACGTAGCTATCTGTGGGTTAAGTTGTATTTTTCAATGATAGTACATAATGTACTAAAAAACGTCTAAAAAATTCTAAACAGAGTGAAATTGGGGAAAAAAACAAAATTCCACCATCTTTGGGGAGGTTTCTACAGTGTACACGCTGCAGCAAAAATGACATGAAACCTTTATTCTACGGGTCAGTACGATTACTGCAATACCAAATTTATATAGATTTTTTTTGCTGTACTACCTTTATTTTTTATATATATTTTTTTTCATTATTTTGTGTTGCCGTCTTCTGACAGACATCATTTTTTAATTTTTTTCGCCGACAGTCGTGCGAGGACTCAATTTCTGCGGTACGCCCTGTAGTTTCAACGGATACCATTTTGGAATACATATGGCTTTTTCTTACATTTTTGCTTGGACACAGAGTGACAAAAAAGTTGCAATTGTGGCGTTCCTGTATTTTTTTTATGTGAATGTTCACCGTGCGGGGTAAATAATGCAATAGTTTGATAGATCGGCCTGTTACGGAGGCAGCGATACCAAATATGTATTTTTGTTTTATTATAAATATGGCAAAAGGGTTTGTTTTGTTTATTTTTATTTAATAATTAATAAAACTTTTTTAAACACTAATTTTCACATTTTTTAGGTCCCCAGAGTGAACAAGAACTTGCGATGCTTTGATCGCTCCAGCAGTATGATGTAATGCCATAGCATTACATCATACCGCGATCTGTCACAGGCATGGCTTGATAGGCAATGTGCAATGACATCCCTGGGGCCTTTTAGAAGGCCCCAGGCTGCTATGGCAACCCGTGATCTTATTGCGGGGCGCAGTGTGGGACCCCCGAGCAACGGTCGCGGTATTTAAAGGGTTAACAGCACAGATGAGCGGTGAGGCTTATCAGAGCTGCTGCAGGTGGGTATCAGCTGTAAGAAACAGCCAACACTCACATTGTATCAAGCAGGATCAGCCAGCCAGGATCCCCCTCCATGCACACCCCGAACCTGCAGGACGTAACTGTACGCCCTGTAGTGTCAAGGGGTTAATTTGAGCTCAATTCCTGTTTTTATTTCAAATCAGCATGCATATAGAATAAGGGAAAACTTGCATATCGGTGGGGGTCTCCCTGCACCCCCAACAGTGAGGAGGATGAATAGAACTGGTCATGCAATTCCCCAGCATTCCATTAACTTTCAGTGAGACTGTAGGGATACCCAAGCTACTGAAATGACTGGAGCACTGAGTGCATGTGCTCGGCCAGCGATCCCTTCATGCTGACATCACTGCATGGGGAGAAACAACCGCAGCAGTGAGAGACAGAACTGGACATGGGAGTCCGGTTCTGGAAAGAGGCAGGGGTCTCAGCAGTCAAAGCCCCACTGATCAGCAAGTTATTCCCTATTCTATGGGTAGGAAATAGCTTGCAAACTTGGCACAACTTCTTTAAATGTCACCTTACAAAGTCATATTGTCTAATGCATGGAAGAGCAAATGTTCCTAAAGAGTCAATTCCCACCCTCCCACCGCCCCAACTATGCAGCCAGTCAGGATAATACTTACAGGTAAAGGCACGGACATGACCATATTGCCCCCATAAACGGCAGGTACATAGAGGATACTGGTGCCAGTGTGGGGGTCTATCCTCTGCACAGGACTGGGGGATTTGCCCATGTTGTTGTGTGGACCCATGGGAGGGGTGTATGCTCGGATGGGATTGCCAATCAGCACAGATGGATTGGGCTGAACTAAAGAAAACAAAAAACAACAGGAAAGTCAGGTTGAAACTACCAACTTAGTCACATTTATGAAGTTCAAGGAGTTTAAAATCTGCTTTCTGTCTCATCAAAGGTTTAGGCTGCTGCTGCTCTGTCCCACATGCTTTATACTGTGGCTATTCTTCATTAGAGCATGCTATAATTAGCACCTGTCTATTGGTGCCTCAGGTAGTCTATACATAGTCCACCACCTGCCTCCTCTGAAGCTCACACTGCTGCCCATTACTACCCCAAACTTAACGGCCCTTTTAGACAGAACGAGAATCTCACCATTCTCCTTCCCCCGAGCGAACAAGCTATTGACATCCACACCAGCTCGTTCACGCTCGGGCAGCCTGTTTAGCCTTAGTGAAACACTGAACGCCAAGTGCTTAAACTGCCTGACAAGTGAACGGGCCGACGCTGATTTTTTTGCCAGCTGAAACTGAACGAGGAACGAGAACATCCCGCTTCTTGTTGAACGTTTAGTCGTTGGCTCGTGTTTATACTGAACCATTATCGTTCAGTTTTGCTCATTTTAACAATTTTTTGAAAGATGATCATTCAGTCTAAACACCGCTTTACACTGCAGCTTATTCGTCCCCTGTGCTTTGCGCTGCAGCTCAATTATAGCAGACTTACCAATGCCATCTCCTTGAAAGTGCTCGCTCTGATTGTGATGACCTTTGCCCTGAAAACACAAAGGAAGAGCTGGTAAAGCGACAAGAACTTTTAGGCCCAAAAGTTGCCATTTTGTCAACATCTCCTTGAAGTTTAGCTTAAACCCCTATCTGACTTTTGACGCACAATTATGTCATAATATTCGACTGTATGTATAGAGAGCGACAGCATGCAAAATGGGTGGCTACAGCCACTTTCTGTTTCATGGCCTCTGCTCTGGGGTCGGACATGGTAGAAAGGCAGAGCCAGACAAAGGCTCGAGTAACCCTTAGGAAGAGCAAGAACCAAGAATGGAGCCTATGCTGTGCCTAGGAGGCTGCAGAAGGGAGCAGGCTGACAAGGGGAGGCTGCCAAGGGGCTCACACCTCTGAAACTTGGCGTTGTGTTAAATACAGGAAGACTATGGATTTCTTGCTGTGGTAATGGTCTAGATGACTTAACCCAAAAAAGCTCTGGCCTTTAGGACTGCGGCTTAAAAAGCCACGCCATTAAATTGAGACACTATAAAATCAGGTGGAGGAGAGCACCCTGAGAAAGACGATCCCGTTGATCTGGAAAACGCTACAGAGTGTCTGCAATTAGACCACGTCCTTGTACCAGGAGCATCTGGGCCAACTGGGGGCCATAAGGATGACTGGAACTCCCTCCACTTCAATGTTCTTGAACATTCGTGGTAGAACACGGAGCGGTGGGAAGAGGTAGGGAAGGAGGTCCACGGAATTACTAGAGCGTCTGTGGCAACTGCAGGAAACTAGTTGGCTCTGGATACAAACTATGGAACATTACGGTCCAAATGACAGGATAGCAGATCTTTGTGAAGATGCAAGAAGCTGTGGCCAACCCAAATAGGAAAGTGACAAACTCGAAGTGTATGGAGTGGATCACAAAGTGGAAATGGCGCAGTCAGGTGCGTCTGTTCCGGTCCAGAATGGGATGAACTGAGCTACTGATTTCGGGAAAGACAAAAAGGTTGAAGTAGAAACCTATGAGAGCCTCTCTTGAGGTGGAACTGGGATGATGATGCCATGAACAAAGAGTCTGTTCGAAACCTGAAGCTGGAGAAGGAGATCGGGGAGGGATTAAAAGAATCAATTGCTGGGTAGAGGACCAAGATGAAGATGGCAGATGGATGCCCTAGGACACTTCCAGAGCCTGTCACCGTGAGTTCTTTCCTGGTAGGTTGGAGGACGTGGTGGATGAGTGTGAGGCGAAGCGCTGCATGACTGTGACCATGGACTGAGACATCCTAGTGAAACAAGGATAGGGCCCATTTAGAGGGAGGGATGCTGTTGCCTTGGTCAAAAGAGACGGTTCCTGGGCAGGTTGTGAATGATAAGAGGGGCATGTGTAGGAAAAACAAGTGGTGTCGGTAAATAGTGCAAGCGAAAAAAAAGTGACCTAGGAAGATGACCTGGTTTTGTGCAAACTTTCTTCTCTGCAGTCCGACATGCTGTACAGTGTATAGAATTAGATGGCCCATCCCGGCAGCGGGGACTGGTACATCGGCACTGCTAAGCAGGAGGAGGATGCAGAAGTGGAAAATGGAAGCCAGCAGGTGGTGGAGGCCCATGAAAGGGCAGGGAAAGAGACAGCATCCCTCTCCCACACCCAGGGCGAAAGCACCAGCCTGAAAACAGCACTAAGGGTTGGAAAGAAGGAGAGCCAGGAGCAGGTAGTCTGGGCCTGGAGAGGACAAAGGAGCATGGAGATCTGATGTGTAGAGGTGAACCCAACAGGAAATACCAAGTATGTAGGGCCTGGAATAGAAGGCTAGAGCCTAGGAACCAGGGACTCAGGAAGGAATCTATCTGTCCTGAAGCCCAGAAGGTCCCTCAGCTTGTATGGGAAGCATTGGTGCGGCATCACTGTTTACCACCATGCTCTGGCAGGCAGATAGGCAGCAGCTGGCTGGCACAGACCCTCCTTTCTTCAATGGGGTAACAGAACAGTACTTCTCTGGTCTGTTCCCACATGGTCCAACCATTGGCAAGCAAGAGGTGACACTTTCAGCGCTGTTCCCTCGTCTTGTGGTGGACAGAGAGTCTTCTCCCTGTTGCACCAATTTGTAGTGGGGAAAGAAAAAGTAAAAAAGTAGAACTATCTAAACGAAAAACACTAAGTAGAAGAGATCTGGAGACACCAGGTCTGGGTCTGTCTCCTAGTGCCACAAAGCTAAAACTGATTAGCTCAGTGCCTGTAAGCAGGTATAGCCTGCATAGGAGCAGATAAGCTTGTGTTTGTTCTTTGTGTCAGCATCCTATATCTACGGTTTCGGGTTTCGGTGTCCGTTAATGGAGAGACAAAAAGAAGTACACTAAACAGTACCAATAAAAAGTAACACAAGCCCTCACACGGCTGTGTCGACAGAAAAAATTAGATATTGCTCTTGAAACACAGGGAAGGAAAAAAAAATGAAAAATTGCTGGTCTTTAAGGGATTAAAGAGAACCTGTCACTACTCCTAATATGACCTTTTAGTAGATACATGTATTCCCTATGAAACAGCAACAGTGAAGCATATTTTCTCATAACTCTGCCTTGCACCGTTTCTTTGTTATCCTTCCTCAATATTTATGAATCAACTAATAGTCAAATTATTCATAAATTTCCAGGAGTAGTAACAGAGGAACGGTACAGTGCATAGATCTAAAACAAAATGCTATAGAACTATTACTTTATGAAAAATACAAGTATTTACTAAAAAATAGGAGAGGTGACAGGTGCTAGTCAATGTGAACAAGATTTAAGAATGTTCAAGATCTCTGCTTATGTCAATGATTAAGCTTCATTAATGGAAAACGGTTTGAGACGCTTAGATGCTCTGGTACCTTTGGTGGGGACTGCTGCTGTTTGGTGGCATTTGCCGTCTGCTGCTGCCTGAGCGCCCGCGGGATGAACTCTGGTGCGAGTGGGTTCAGTACATAGGTTTTCTTCAACTCTAAGGCCTCTAGTTGGGATTTGATCTGCTCAAATGTGATGCCGTGAAGACTCCGATTCTCGTGGCAAATTGTGATGAACTGCTCCCAAAACTTTCTGTGGAGAGGAGAGAGGAATTAAAAGGGTCCGGCTAGACATAACTGGACATGAGCAAAGCCACCCCCATACAATGCACACAGAATACAGGGGGAGAAACCAGTGGGGAATGAAGGGCTAATCTGTAGGAATAACAGGTCACCAAATCTATATAACTTAAGACGTTGACCATCAGCAGTTCTATGAAACAATCAAACTACTAATGACCACTTGTCAGTAAGTATGCGAGTGCTTCTGATGTCCCCCACCTCCCATGGTGACATTATCTCTCCACCCTCTGGTGACGTCATCGCTCTCCTCTCAAAATGAAGTCTCATCAGTGTATTAAGAATAGTTCTGCAAAGTTCTAATAGACTGTGTGTTACAAATTATCCCCATTTTCAACATCTCTGCTTGCTGCCAGTGAACATAATAAGTTTTGTTCATATCCAGATGCTAAAACCCCTCTATACACCTAATACTTCTCAGACCTCAGGATTTTGTACAATGTATCAGTTTAGAATCCTCTGTGAACTAGAGGGTGCTAGTACATGAGCATTAGTGACTGCTGGTAAGACTCATGAGTTGCTGAGCTTCACCTGGACTTGCTATTGTTTCAAGCTGCAAGTCCAGGTGCAGCTTGGCAATTGCTGGTAAAACAGAAGTGTTACCCGTGGCCTGACAGTTTGTTACAATGTATAAGTGCAGGTGTAATTTATCAGTCTAGAGTACACAGAGGATTGTCTAGAGTGGATACAGTTGTAAACTATTGATTGGCCTACCCTAATCCTTAGTATAGGCCACCAATAGTCAAGCAGCAGGAAATCCACCACCTGGGATCCCCTCTAATCTACTATTGGTGGCTAATCATACAGGAAAGTTATCAATAGTTTACAGCTGGACAACCTCTTTTAAAGCCCATTTACATAGAGCGATGATCGCTCAAAAATTGCTAAAAAGCGATTGTTTGAGCGATAATCGTTGCGTCGAAATGCGCGGCCATCGTGCACTTTTCGTGCACTGCTAGCTGATCCTTAAAGGGGTTGTCCCGCGGCAGCAAGTGGGTCTATACACTTCTGTATGGCCATATTAATGCACTTTGTAATGTACATTGTGCATTAATTATGAGCCATACAGAAGTTATCAAAAGTTTTATACTTACCTGCTCCGTTGCTGGCGTCCTCGTCTCCATGGTGCCGACTAATTTTCGGCCTCCGATGGCCAAATTAGCCGGGCTTGCGCAGTCCGGGTCTTCTGCTTTCTTCAATGGAGCCTCTCGTGCAGGATGCCGGCTCCGTGTAGCTCCGCCCCGTCACGTGCCGATTCCAGCCAATCAGGAGGCTGGAATCGGCAATGGACCGCACAGAAGAGCTGCGGTCCACGGAGGAAGAAGATCCCGGCGGCCATCTTCACCGGTAAGTATAGAAGTCACCGGAGCGCGGGGATTCAGGTAAGCGCTGTGCTGTTTTTTTTTTAAGTCCCTGCATCAGGGTTGTCTCGCGCCGAACGGGGGGGGGGTTGAAAAAAAAAACCCCCCGTTTCGGCGCGGGACAACCCCTTTAAATTCAGGTCAACCTAAAAATCGTTGTGCTGTCTTATCAGGAGTTCACCGCAGGTAGTGCTGATAGCATTGTTACCCGTCGGAGAAGAAAGGAGTTTCATGCAGATAAGAGCCCTCCGGCTATTAACTGCTTTCAGTTAAAGAGTTTATTTGCGCGCTAATGAGCTATTAAGAAGCTAAGCAGCTATTTAATAGTTTATGCAAAATGATTGCTCAAAGCTGTCATTCAAAGTGTCGTTTTGAGCGATCATCGCTGCGTGTAAATGGCCTTAAGCTAGTTTTCAGTGACGTTTTGTCAAGCGCCATCAGGCAAAGCGGGCAGGAAATGCGTCTGATCAGGCAGCAACGCACACTTTCCAAGGCCTCTGAAGCAAAAATCCTTTAATCGGCAAATGATTCGCTTACATATCTCGATTAGAGATGAGCGAGCACGCTCGGTTAAGGCAGTTACTCGAGCAAGCATCGCTTTTCTCGAGTAACTGCATACTCATCCATACAGATTCGGGGGGGGGGGGGGCGGCGGGGGGTGTAGCGGGGGAGTGGGAAGAGCACGCTCGGACCAGTATGCAGTTACTCAAGTAGAGCGATGCTCGCTCGAGTAACTGCCTTAACCGCGCATGCTCGCTCATCTCTAATCTCGATCCTTCGGACTCTTTGGCCCAGATGCTTTGCAGTGCTCAATGTATGAAAATGTTATTTTCCTAAAGTCTACAAAAACTTCCCTGTATTCTGTTCAATGAGGGATTTTGTCAAAGTTTAACTTATCCTTGAAACACACAGATAGAAGATTAATTTTCGCCGGTCATTAACTCTTCTGCTGCAACCACGGCATAGGACAAATCAACACAAATATGGGGATGTAGAAGGAAGAATATCCCCCCTACCTGCATCTTCCAATAGAGCACAAAGCGATGGGGTCGCCCACCACAGCAACCAGAGACTGGGCCCGAGTAATGGCGGTGTTCAGGAGTTTGTAATTGGATAGGAAACCATAGTCAAGATCCTCCGTGGAATCTTCCAGAAGCTGCTCTTTGCGTTTGATGGGAGTCTGCTTGTGTTTACAGGTGTGCCGGGTGCGCACCGTGCTGAGGAACAGGACGCGGAACTGTTTACCTGCAGACGAGAACCAATGAACTTGTCAAAGGGTTAGTATTAGTACCCCATCCTGCAACATCTCTGGCTGTCTGCAGGAAATCATCGACACTTCGAGGAGCTGTCCTCTTGTCTCCTGGCACGTCTCTCAGTACATACTTGCATCTTTTCTTAGAGCTATGCATGGTGTAGCGTTCCCTCTGTTGTTCCGTCTACAAAATTATGAATAATTGACCCCCTAAGGCTGCTGGGCCCAGGAGCACCAGCATCTCCCCTATAGTTACGCCAGTGGTTTGGACAGCATGTTTGAGCCAACAGATTCCCTTTAAAAAAATTAAGTCTTTGCCATCTGTAGGACTGTGTACATTGCAACCTCACTTCTATAGCACATCTTCTATCCATAGTCCATATGTAAGGCATGTGTCTACTCTACTATGTATTGGATACATAACCTGCTTATAGGACCTCTATTGAGGTTTCCTGCACCCCATTTCCCAGTAAATTATAAAACATCTACCTGTAATAGATTATGAACCCTTAGACTTTGGACTCACCCTGGACGTTGAGCACCCTTTCCACGCTGACTTCTGAGAGCCGTTTTTTCCGTAGTTCAGCCCGGATCCGGAAGACTTGATCAGCATAGGGAGTCACCACTCCAATGCTGCCATCATCTAGCTTGCCCCATGCCACCGGCCATTTCCTTCTCAGCTCCTCCACACGTTCTACTACTTCAAATACCTGGAAATAGAAATAAAAATGGTCTGAAGGTGGTGGACAGATGAGTATATGGGTATGCCAGATAATCAAAAGCAAATCATCAATGGTTTACAGCCTTCCCCTGCCTATACATTGACAGCTCTAAGCTGTGATAGCCTTATATATAAGTGGCTCCGTGGCTGCCCAGCCGCCATGTTCGGTCTCCGACCCTCCGCATACCTCAGCGTTGTTATAGAAGGCGGTGCTGTTCTTCTCCTGAACATCCTCTCCTCGCGCAGTGAAAAAGGTCAGAGGGTAGAAATCTTTGTGGGCCGGCTGCTTGCCACTGGCCATTAACTTCCCTTCATAGAACAGCTCAGATGTGTAACTGGAAGCAACGAAGACAAACAGGTCAGCTCCACAAGGAAAACAATCTACAAAGTTACCAAACAATGTACTGTTACGTTTTCTACAACTTAGGCCGCTCTCACACCGGCGTTGGGGTCAGTTCAAGAGAGAAACTGAAAAAAAGCGAATCCGTTTTTACCTATTGATTTCAATGGGATTTAAAAGCAAAACCAAAAAAAAATGGAAAGCAAAGTGCAAGGCTTCATTCGCTTCCATTTAGTCAGGTGTCCGGTTCTCTGGATGGAAAAATAATGCCGCAGACCAAGTTATAGTTGTGGTTCTGCACATGGGCAGGAAATATATGTCACCATTACACACTAAATGGGAAACCACTGGGGAACACTGACATGGAGAAGGACTTGGGGGTTTTATATAAGTGTAAACTTAAAGAGTACCTGAACTTTCACTTTGGTAGCGCTCCCGCTCCGTTGGCCGCTTTCGTCTCCTTCCGGCAGCTGAAGACGGCCTCATACAGCAATATATAAGAAGTATGTGGCGCAGTCTTCAGCTGCCAGAAGGAGCCAAAAGCAGCAAAAGCGCTCCAGAGTGAAAATGCAGGTACTCTTTAACTGGAGCAACCAGTGTCAGGCAGCTGCTGCAAAGAGCAAAAAAGAAAAAGAGGTCTAGGGGCACATGATGAGAACATTGTTCTTCCTCTTTACAAGTCCCTGGTCAGACCACACATGGAATATTGTGGACAGTTTTGGCCACCGGTATTCAAGGACATATCAGAGATTGAGCGGGTACAAAGCCAGGTAACTAAAGTAATAAATAGAAGGGGCGGACTACAATACCCAGAGAGGTTACCAAAATTGGGATAATTTAGCAGGCTGAGGGGCGACCTAATAACTATGTATAAATATATCTGGGGACAACACAGAGATCTCTCCCATCATCTATTTATACCCAGGACCACAACAAGAGGGCGCTCTAATAATTATTTATAATATATCAGGGGTCAGTACAGAGATCTCCCCCATCATCTATTTATACCCAGGACCACAACAAGGGGGCGCTCTAATAATTATTTATAATATATCAGGGGACAATACAGAGATCTCTCCCATCATCTATTTATACCCAGGACCACAACAAGGGGGCGCTCTAATAACTATGTATAATATATCAGGTGATAATACAGAGATCTATCCCATCATCTATTTATACCCAGGGCTATAACAAGGGGGTACTCTAATAACTATGTATAAAGATATCGGGACAATACTGAGATCTCTCCCATCGTCTGTTTATACCCAGGACTGTAACAAGGGGGCGCTCTAATGACTATGTATACATATATCACAGGACAATACAGAGATCTCTTCCATCAGCTCTTTATACCCAGGACTATAACAGTAACAAGGGAGCACCCTCTACATCTAGAGGAAAGAAGGGGTTACTACACCGATATAGAAGGGGTTCTCTACTGTAAGAGCAGTGAGACTATGGAGCTCTTTGCCCGAGGACACGGTGATGGGTTTAAGAGGGGTCTGGATGCCTTTCAGTAGCATAACAAGATTACATGTTATAGTCACCGATTACTTCAGAGGGGTTGGTGATCCGGGGATTATTCTGATTGCAAGACTGGAGTTGGAAAGGAAATGTTTTCCCATAAAATGACGAAACATTGGCCTCTACCTCATTGGGGCTTTTGCCTTCCTCTGGATCAATATGGGGAGTAATAGGCTAAACTAGACGGACAGATGTCTTTTTTTAGTGTTACACATTTAACTCCATACCTCTCCATGATGAGCATGTACGTCACAGAGATGCAGAGTGGGCAAGAAGCAGGCTCGGTAACTGAGCTCCTTTTATACCTAATGGGTTCTGGCTGTTTCTGACAGCGGATACCCGCTGAAAACACTTGAAATCTAGCACCGATTGTAGCCGGTTGACAATCCTGACCACAGGATGTAAACTTTCAGCCAAAAGAGGGAGCCCCAGCACCAGCTCACCATTGGCCCCTCAATAATGGAAGCGTGAAGTGACAACAGTTGCTAAGGCAGCTCTCGGCCTAGTGAAGGCCTCAGGGCCGCCATGTATTTAACCTTACTAAGACATGCCATAAGCAGGAACATTAAAAAAAAAAAGGCAGTGCAATACTAAAGTACTGCAGTATATTGTGGAAGTGATCAAGCAATTGCAAGTTTAAGTCTCCTAAGGGACTAAAAATATTTGAAATTTAAGTCAAATAAGGTGTAAAAATTTAAAAAAATTAAAAAGAAATAAAAGCAAAGTGCGAAGACACCTCAGGTTTATTCCATTAAGCAGTGATTGCGCCATATAAGCAGTTGACAGGACTCCCCGTGTCACCCATCGACATCCGGTAATGCAAATGCGAGGAGCCAATAGGTTCAACATCCCTGGGTCTGCCAGCGAGGCAGCCTATAACATTCTGCCTCCACCAGGGTCTGATAGGAGAGCTGCCAAAAGTACACCACACTGCACTACACAAGTTGTGATGTATAGTATACTGGTGAGAAAACCATCACTTTTAAAGTCCATCTAAGAAACCAACAAACGTGTGAAAGTTAAAATTTTAATGTTTTAAAAACAAACCCCGCAGATCGCACACGCAGGAAGACATTGCAGCATGCATTTTCCTGTGTATCCCACAGGGACGGCTTAAACAGAAGCCATTCCTGATGCAGCAGGCTGTGCCGCGAACCCCCAGGAAAGCAGGAGAGTCAAAAACAAAAAAGAAAGCACTGCGCATGCGCTGGGCACGTCGGCCGGCACTCCTGGACACATCCGCTGTGCTGAAGAAAAAAGATCCGGCCGGCTCAGAGGAGATCCGCGCTGGATCTGGAGAGGAAAGAAACTGTCTTTTCCTCTCCATGTCCGCGGGCACACACTGATTCTGCTACAGGATTCAGCAGTGGAATCCGTGCATGCAAGTGGAGATGAGACCTAAGACCTCCCCCACACAAGCGTTGCGGTAAAAGTCGATATTTAAATTGCAACGCTTTGCCGCGTTTTACTTTTTGTTTTTGGCCACAGCATTGGAGCAGATCATTGATAAGGAGCGCAAAACACAGAAAAATAGAGGCGACACTGCTCGAAAATCGTGGTGCTGAAAAGCCCTGCGATTGGGCGGCTCCCAATAAAAACAAAAAGTGCGGCAGCACCTGTGTGAGGGAGGCCTGAGGCACAAAATAGATTGGTCACTAATGAGTTAACGGCATCATTATCAAATTAAATTTCAATAACAGATCTAAGGGAGTAAAATCCAATTCCTAGAACAATCAAGCAGATGTATTGCTCGGTTGGACACCAAACTGAGGGCTCATTTACATCTGTGATAATGGTTTCTGCTTCCCGGCTCCATTATGGGGGCAGAAAAGGCAAAATGCATCCTTCATATGAAGGAAGCGGATGGACCCCATTGACTGTAACAGGGTCTGCTAAGTTTCTGTTTGGGTGTCCGGCAGCCAACAGGATCCTGGATGGAACCCCCAACACTGATGTGAACTGACCCCAATATAAAGAGTGCCAAGACCAATATATAAAGTTATGGGGTAATACTCACTTCAGACCAGCAGACTAGGGATGAAGGATCTGTGGACTGTCATGTGATAATCACAGGTCCTTCTACACATGGAGCTGCAATAATACAGGGCGGCTAATAGTGCAACTCATGTCTTTTCCTCACACGTGTAGAAACACCGGCTATTTACAGGCCGCCACTTGCGCACATGTATTTTCAAGATGCTCCGTTCTCCAGATATTGCAGCTATTGATTCCTCTGCACTTTGGTTCTGCACTGCTCGTTGCCAGGGAAACACAGACCAAGTGCTGTATAGCAGAGCGCAAAGGTAGCTGATGGCCGGGTCAAAAGCTAGTGCGTATTCGCTCCTGGGATCCCGGCCATTAGATTTAGATGAAAGAGGTGTACAAGCGCCGGCCTCCTCTGCCATTTCTTTCCACAGAAGAGTTGGTCCGTTTCCCTGGCAACAAGCAGTTGACAACCAGAGAACAGAGGAATCAATATCTGAAATATCTGGAGAACGGAGCATTTTGCAAATAACCACCCTATGGGTGAATGCCTTATTTTGCAAAGTTAAACAAACTGAAATAGGATTCCCAAGATAGGAATACCTCCTTATTTTTATTGGCATGTGTTATGTTTGAGGTGACCAACAACCCTCATAACCTAAGGTAATAAAACGAGTAAAAGGAGGCAGAGTTAAATTGTGTAATTTGTATACTTCCATCCCCTGCTGTATACCCGCAAACTAGCCATTAGTATACAGCAGACGACTGAGAAACGCAAACATAATGGAGAAGACTGCCCTCTCATACTCCAGAAATCAGGGGTTCCGTTTTGTGAAAGCTCAAAAATGAGTCGCGAGTGCGGTTAGGTAGTAGGGAAAGGAGGTATATGACCAGTAGAAAGAGTGAGATTGTGATCCCGCTGTAGAGCTCTGGTGAGACCACATCTGGAATACAGTGTTCAGTTTTGGAGACCTCATCTACAAAAGGACATTGATAGAATAGAAGGAGTCTAAAGACGGGCTACAAAAATGATGGCGGGTCCTAAGCACAAAACTTACAAAGGAAAGACTTAAAGGGGTGATCCACAATCCAGCATGTTTGTCAAAAGCCCAATACCTTTCTATCATCATTAAATAGAATGCTACATGCCCAAATGAGCTTACCACGAGGAGCCTACCTACCACAGTTACTCCTTTGGTGAAGCAAACAGGTTGGCCCTTCTGCTCCGCCACGTGACCAGAGCTTTTACGTGGTCGAATCAGGGGGATTATTTTATCTATTACTACCTTAAATATCGATTAGACTTAATTAATGATAGATCTGATGTCGGGGAACAGAGACTTTATCTGTGCAAACAAATACCATATTTTTTGCTCAATAAGACGCACCTAATAAGATACTCCTAGGATTTCAAAGGGGAAAAACAGTAAAAAAAAAAAAATCTATTTTGAACTCCCCCAGCAAACACTGTCCAGACCAAGCTATGGCAAAGTGATTCTTCATGCACATGAGCGGAAACCAAATCGCAGCAGGCTCCATTTTTTAAGTCAATGGAAGTTGTCCAACCTGCAGCCTATCTGGAATGTCAATTCTGGATTGGCTGCGGGCACCTGCGTCTTACACAAAAATTCCTATTGTGCATGTCCAACGATGAGCCGTCCAGACCATCCGCAGTAAAGAGTAAAAAAAGGCAACACTGACAGGTACGCAGGGTCGCCGGCTGCGGTCAGGGCTGGATTCCGCATGCTCTCCTCCCCTGCTATGAAGTGGACCCGGACGGCAGCTGTGTGATAAGGACGTGCAATCCTTACCACAGAGCCGCCATCCGCGTCAAAATTTCAGCACATTCGCTCGACAAGATGAACTAGCTCTACCCCACCCCCAGCAAAAAATAAAAAAATACAGTAACCCTTTGTATATAGCAGCCCTCCCCATCCTCTGTGTCGGTTTTCATTGCTCAGTTGACGCATTTCACGTCCCTAAAGCCTAAAAGGATTAAAGCATGACTCAGCGTACATGATGGAGGTTGTGGTAGCGTTGGGCTGTCATATTCGCCTGATCCCGTCTTTGATTTCTGACCTAGATTTGCTTGCGTCTGCTAGAGAAGGATGAGGAGGGAAGCACACAACTAACAAGCGGGTGGAAGGCTCCATGTTTCCAGGCGATGTGTAATGCAAATGCCGATACTCCAGCCACAGCTGTGAATTCACAGACACAGCGACACCTTGTATATTAGCGAGTACGTCACCGCAATCTGTGAGAACATTCTGTGCTCAGAGGAAGAGAATTACTGATACACAGCTGATCGTTATGTCATATATTACCGGGAGGCGGCACGATCAGATCTCGGGGGGCTGAGGACATCCAGATGAATGGGTTAGTAGAAAATGAACGAAGGTGGGAGGGTCAACAGATTCATGGGTCCAGTGTGCGGACAGAAAGACTACATAATATCAGATGTTACGTCGCCACCCGCTACTAATCCCACCAATGTGGATACAATCTAGTGACCATGGATGCCATTTATTTACCATAATTGTGAATGCAGCTCTGGAAGTGACTGGAGTATACGAACTGAGATAGCAGCTTAGGATGTGATGGGGAGTGCAAGTAGTGCGATTGCAGCTTTACAGATGACTGGAGGCAGCGATTCCATTCCGCATGTAATTCATGATATAACTCAAAACCTTTACAAAGTCACTCGATTGTTAACCCTGCAAAATCACTGTCCCACAATGGGGTTCCGCATCATTAAAAGAGAAAACCAAACTCTCTTAGGGCGTATTCATCATTGGATCCATAAACCAAACTCTCTTAGGGCGTATTCATCATTGCACTCTGAGCATGCTTGGAGTGTGGAAAACATAGAAACCAGGACTGTAGTACTAGGCAGCGAGTGCCGTCAGCTCTCCTTCCCACTCCTGGCCGATTGGCTGTACTCCGCCTCTCCTGTGACGTCACTACCATTAACACTACCCCTGACAAGTGTGCTCACTGGACTTGTGTGGATTAACCCTCTGAAGGAAAGCACACCCGGAGGTCTGTGATGTGCATCACATGCATCCTTCAGAGGGTTAATCCAGCAAGCACACTTGTCAGTGAGGGGGGTGTTTAATGGTAGTGATGTCAAGGGAGAGGCAGAGTACAGCTATCCAGGAGTGGGAGGGGGAGAGCCGACAGCAGTCACTGCCTAGTACTACAGTCCTGGTTTCTAGGTTTTCCGCGCTCTGAGTATGCTCAGAGTACGCTCAGAGTGCAATGATGCATACGCCCTTACGTATTACCGGGATCACATGTAGAATAGGTTATAATACAAATGGGCATATACGACTGCAACAATCCATACTTGTGACTGCTTTCAGGAAGCCCACGGGTTCTCTATACTTCTGAGCTCTGCACTGAACATGTGGGTGGGCTGTGCATTAGTCATGATGTGATGCCTTGACCTGTCATCTGATTTATGCATTCACTTTCAGATCCCACCACACAATAAAAGCCACAAGGGACCGTAGATGTTGTTAGAACATCAAAAACTATAGTAAATGGTGGTTATTTTCAGGTAAGTCACCTTCTGAGTGCATAATGACCCATGGAAGCATTCCTGCAGACAACACGATCTGCTAGTGTAAAGGGCTGATGCACCACAAATCTGCACTCACAGAACTGACTAGCTTTAGTAGGACACCTAGTGATGAAAAGAAGTCTACGACTAGAGCAATACAGAGCCCAGCCAGGCAAAGAGACCGCTCTAACTGCACATAACGGACCATCTAAACAAGTGGACGCTGGTATGAAAAGAACTATGCAAAGAAGCATTTTCAATCGTTGACAAAAATTGCCAAAATGTCCTAATATTTTGAGATCTACTGATAGAGCTCTACTTCTATTTGTGGCAAGATCTCCTTAACGAGTTACTTACTTGATGATGGCCTCGTGAGAGCGGTAATTCTCACACAGCAAAATCCTACATGGGAAGTCAGCTGGATAATGTTCGTACAAGCGATCTAATAGCGACACGTGGAGGTTCCGCTCTCTTGCAAACTCGCTGTAGACAAACGGACTGAGCTGTAAGAGATAGAACAGAGGGTCTGTGAGACCACCGCGTTACTGCAACGTACCTACAATGCAGCTGTAACAAAGCCTGGACCTCCTGAGGGAAGGTTATAATGACGACACAGGGGGTTGGTGCCATCATGATATCATGAAAAAGTCAATCGCTTTCTAATAGACTTTGCGTTTCAGTTCCTCACCTTGTTCAAGATGGCTGCTTTCTGTCAGTGTATGGAAACCTTCCATTTATATGCTGACCCAGTCCTACTTACATAGCTGATGGACGTGCTACAAGGTATCATTAAAGGCAAATATTTCTGATAACTCTTAGGCTGGGGTCACCCGGGACAGTAATCTCACGGAATGTCTGTAGCAGGACAGCACAGAAATTATGCGAGATTTATGCATTTGGCGTGGGTTTTGCAGCTGCTTTTAAGTCTGTATTACGCTGTGGAAAGCTCTCCCCATAGAGAGAAGAGAGTCCACTGCTGAAACTGCACCAAAATTGACATGTCGCAGATTTGAATTACGCTCCACATGTCAGTTTCCGCATGGCTTGTCCGCAGTGTGTGAATGATACTTTTACAAATCTCGTCCACTTAGCGGCTTAGTCCCAGTTTTAAAAAGGCATGCAAAATTTCGGTGCGAAGGGTCCGCATGGAAATTCCGTAGCGATCCCGCCCCGTGTGACCTCAGCCTTACACTGAACTGTTGTAACAAACTAGTGAGTGGTGTGGGTAGAATTAGTTGCGATATATTGCCGACACGGATAATATTGCATTAATACTGAGATGTGCCATTCAGGAGTCGGGAAGAGCTGGGAGATGAGGAGATTGTAATGGCAGTAATACTGACAGGCACCCAGGTTACCAGGATCTAACAACTCATGACTGAATAGAAAAGGATATTACTGTGATTCAGGGGCTTGTATTATCTAAGTACAGTAAAAACCCTTTTAGACACAAGAATCGCTCAAAAAATAAATAAATAAATAAAAAAAAAAAAAACGCTCAAAACTGTCTTTTGAGCTACAGAGACATCATGCTGTTTTCGAGCACGAGTCGTTAGTCGCTCCGTTCTAGTAAGCTAGAATTCAGCGATCAACTGTTATCAGTGGAGCAGGCTGTTATCAGCCAGCTGCGCTGATAAGATTCTCTGTGCCTGTGTCCTGCTGTGAATTCACAACGGGGCACGGGCTGTAAGCACAGAGAACACTACAGCTGTTCGCCTATGCAAAGCAGCTGTATTGTTCTATTAGCGGCCGCGGCTGTGCCCAGCTCCGACTGCATATATTAGCTACTATAAACTATGAAAAGATGATCGCTCAAAACTGTCACTCAAACAATTGTTTGAGTGACTTTTGAGCGATCATCTATCAGTGTAAATAGGGCTTAAAGCACTTTTCTATAATCGCCCAATCCTCCAGACATTTGATCATCTGGTAGCGGTCCTGTTATTGCCAGTTAATAGGAATTTTACTATATGTGGAAGGGAAGGATAGGTTGATGGGAAGAGATGAAAAGCAGAACACCAACCGAACGCTTGACATTTTATTGCATCCAAATATTAAATACGACTGTTGTGCTGACTTATTGTAGTGCAATGATTAGCATACTAACACCCTCCGTTAGGCGTATGTACTGCAAGTTCAACGAGTGAAAAGGACAGACCAAGGTTTAACTATGCCTTAAAAAACCTGCAGCAGGAGTTTGGCCAGGTCGATCCACCTCACTCATTGAGCCTACATATGGCTGACAAAGTATAAAACGAAAAAAAGGGGTTTGATACCATGCTAGCCAGCAGAGCAAAATTAGATTGTTCTCAGTGGGAGAAACCACGTAATCTTTTAGATATACCTTTTACTGGCTATCAAAAATACATGATGTAATAATAGCGAGCTTTCAGATCTCACAGGGTCCTTCCTAAGGCAATAATGGAACAAATCGAAAGACATGTAATAAATACCAATGGGAGGGCAGGAACATGATAAACTTAAAGGGCTTGTCCCACGAAACAAAGTTGGGGTAAGCACTTCTGTATGGCCATATTAATGCACTTTGTAATATACATTGTGCATTAATTATGAGCCATACAGAAGTTATTCACTTACCTGTTCCGTTGCTAGCGTCCTCGTCTCCATGGTGCCGTCTAATTTTCAGCGTCTAATCGCCGGATTAGACGCGCTTGCGCAGTCCGGTCTTCTTCTTTTCTGAATGGGGCCGCTCGTGCCGGAGAGCGGCTCCTTGTAGCTCCGCCCCGTCACGTGCCGATTCCAGCCAATCAGGAGGCTGGAATCGGCAATGGACCGCACAGAAGACCTGCTGTCCACCGAGGGAGAAGATCCCGGCGGCCATCTTCACCAGGTAAGTAAGAAGTCACCGGAGCGCGGGGATTCAGGTAAGCACTATGCGGTTTTCTTTTTTAACCCCTGCATCGGGTTTGTCTCGCGCCGAACGGGGGGGGGGGCTATTGAAAAAGAAAAAAAACCCGTTTCGGCGCGGGACAACCCCTTTAATTTGCACTGGATAAATACCAAAGACAGAGGGTAAAATGGCATCAATAGCATTTAGATAAATAACAGGGAGGGATGATCATAACAGTAAATAGTTAGTCCAGGGACAAGGAATGTGAAGTCTCTCCTTCAGACCTGCAAACAAGGAAGATGGAACAATACCTCTGCAGCGCCACCTATTGCATGGCAGCATTCCTTCAAATCAATGTATGAGTTTTTACCAAGTTTACTGTTATGGTTATGCCTTCCTGCTATTAATTTAAATGCTATTAAGTTCACCCTGTTCCTGCCCTCCCATGTGATTATTGGTATTTATTCAATACGTCTTTAGATGTGTTCGATTGTATTGCCTGAGGAAGGACCCTGAGAGGTCCGAAAGCTTGCTATAACATCATGTATTTTTGTTAGCCATTAAAAGGTCTCATATCTACCAGATTACTTGGTTTCTCTTACTGAGAACAATCACAATTTGTATCCAAAATGTTGCACAAAAATAAGTGTGTACACCAGAGGGACTAATCTTCGGATACAATAACATTTCAAGCTTTCTATTTGTGTGCTGCTCTGCTTCTTCTCTCCTGAAGAGTACGATGTGTAGGCAGCTCTAGTAGAACGTGCATCCACACATCCCGTACAAAGGAATTGTGCTGCCTGAAATCCGTGCCATATGTTCATGGGAGGAATCAGGAGAGGATCTGAAGGATGAAGTAGTGTGTGACCTGCTCACCTGCATGTGATCTCCAGCCAGGACAATCCGCGTGCTCTTACTGACCAGGGCCAGAGGCATGATGGTTTCACATTCCATGGCTTGTGCTGCTTCATCTAATAGGATGTGGGTAAAAAAGCCTAAAACACAAAACCAAAATATAAGACAGACCCCTAGATCAGTGCGGAACTGCATCAATTACAGGACTCTCGTACAAACAAGCAGATAATGGTCCTGCTGCTGGGTTGTTGCCCTTCTTTGGCCTTGTCCAGCACTCCTCATGTAAAGGCCCATGTCCTGGTATTTGCTGCATGCTCTTGAGACTGTGCAAGGAGAGACAGCAAACATTCTTGGGAATGTGCCATCCATTGGGGAAGCAGGACTACGTGTGCAATTTGGCTGAGTTTCAGGTAGCACCTCATGTTACCAATAGCGAAAGAGACGTTAGTAAAAGAATCAGTCGGCCAAGATAAGGAGAGAGAAATGATCTTTGGCCACCACCTGCTAATCCATTCTCTGATTGGGGGTTGTCTGGCAGGTGCCCCTCTAGGACACGTGTTGCATCAATACACTTGAAATTAATTCACAATCACTTATGCTTCCTAACCTGACAGACTGATAGCCCTGAAGTTTAAGTGACTTTGGACTATACTGTGGTGCATTTTTCAGACGGACGCATCTCGGCCGAAAATGAGAGACACCCGCAACCAAGTCACATATATGCCGCAGCCCAGAATTCCATCGGATGGGGAAAATCCCTCACCTAGATAAACTCACTCCCCTTCGCCGGCAGCTCCCGGCAATAGAAGCTCCCATAGAACTCCGCTCTGAGTTGAGCAGGTTCTATGGGAGCTGCAGGCTGATCGCGGCCAAAAGATCTCTTCCGGCCCCGCACGTAAAATTGGCCATCTGATTCGGCAGCGTATGTGCCATTTTTTCTGGCTGGACGATTTTACGTGACTAATCATCGCCCATCTGGGGGGGTGAGGACCAGGGAGGAGGGAACCAAGGGACGGGGAAGGAGGGAAAACGAGGGAGGGGGGAGGTGGGAACGAGGAACAGCTCACTGCTGCTTCGCCCCTCCCCAGCAGCTGATGGCCGTCCCTCTGTGTGACTGCACAATTTGCATATAGCCAGGCCTTGCCCTGAGTCTATGGAGGACCTCTGGCTTTCTAACCATACAAATGGCGAATTTCCTAATGCACTCACCGGGCTCCAGATCCAGCTGGCAGAGATACTGTGATGTGCTGAGAGTTACCACCACAACCCTGTGCCGCACTATGTCTTCCCTCTGGGGCATCTGGAAGGTGGAATGTGTGCTGGAGATCAGACAGTACTGGTGCACAACTGGGTGCACAGTCTTCACCCAGCGATTTCGGAAATATACCCTGCAAATGGCAGAATAGTAAAGTAAGATCAGGCTGTCCAGCGCTCTTGTGATATACACATCTGCTTCGCTTCTGTCACAGAAAAACTGTATGCCAATATAGTCTACAAATCCTTTATATATCCCCTATAGGGTTAAGGCCCTCATACACAAGACCATTATCGTTCAAAAAATCGTTCAAACAAGTGAAAATGAACATAATCGTTCATTGTAAACGCAGCCAATGATTGAACGATGAATGATAATTCAGTCGCTCACATGATATGATTGTTAGCTCATTCGCTAATTGTTTGGTTTAAGTACCGATCATTCAGTCGTTCTCAGCCGCTGGTACAGTGAACCAAAAAACGATTTATCTGCCTGTATAAACAGACTGCACGAGCGAATTCGAACGATAAATCGTTAGGTGTAAAAAAAAAAAACCTTACTTATGCCTCAGCTGGCTGGCCAAAAAATGGTTTTTATCCTGAACTAAAAATCATTATTCAAAAAGCTAGCGATGGCAGCGTTTACATGCAACAATTATTGCTCAAAATACATCGTTTGAACAAACTGTGAGCGATAATCGTTGTGTGTAAATGAGCCTTTATAGTGCTTGTCTAATCTTGTAGCTTCATCAGTACACAATGAGCAGTTCTGAAACTTTCTGATAGACTTCATGATTTATTTCCTGATCATTTTCCCGATTTCTGTTTTCTTATTGTAAATGGCAACATTTTTGTTCACAGAGGTGATCCATACAGATCTAATATTCGTCACATCTGATGCTTTGTTACAGCTTAAGGCCCATTTAGACACAACGATTATCGCTCAAAAGATGTCTTTGGAGTGACTTTTGACCAATAATCGTTGTGCCATTTACATCACAAGATGATCGCTCAAATGTAGAGTGATCCCATTGCGCTCCGAGGGATGCAGAGAACAAGAGGGAGGCCACTTGTTCTCTGCATCCAACTGTTCCCCACTGCGAGCGCCCAGCTGTCATACGCTTGTCTTCTGCATTCAGCTGTTCCCCGTGCCGAGCACGCGGCTGTTATACAGCCAAGCGCTCTGAGCGGTAGATGCAGAAGACAAGCGGGGGTCCCCCGCTCTGAGCGCCCGGTTGTTATACAGCTGAGCGCTCTGAGCAGAGGATGCAGAAGACAAGCTGGACAGCTGTGTTCTTCATACTCAGCCTGTCATCAGGGATCAGGATACAGCTGAAACAATAGTATCAGCTGTATCCCGCTGTGAATCCCTGATAAGACTCATTACAGTGATGAGCGATGGTTACCGAAAACTGCACGATGTCAGTGCAGTTAGACACGACAATTATCTCGAATTTTGAGCGATAATCGTTGCGTCTAAATGGGCCTTTAATTCAGTCTTGACAATGCATTGTGGACTCCAGATGGATACATTTCATCTGCACTGATATGGTGTAATAAACCATCAAGTTATGTTGTGTTTACTAGGCACAGGGCTGTCTAGACTGCATACATTATAACAAATCCTCACTAGTGTCTGAGCAGTCCGCAATCAGTGATGGCAGGCAAAAATTATAAAAATGGCAAGGAACTGAAATAATAAGTCTAGAAAGAAACTGTATAAAAACAGTCCCACAATTTTTTACTAAGAAAACGAATGATTAAGATGTATGTAGATGTTCCCCAAACACTCTTCTTAGCTCCATCCAGAGCAGTCAGCCTCACAATACCACTAGGGGATGTGCAGGAGTACCCATTGACACCCCGTAATGATTCATTTTAGCGCCAGAGATCAGACGCCCAGTGACGGACAACATCTGATGAAAATCAACTGGCTGACGGGTCGACTAGTTAATTAAAAGGAGGGCGATCCCCTGTTCGGTAATTAAAAAGTCATCACTTTATAATACTAAGCTTGATTCTATTTTGCAACCCTACCCAGACCTCTGGATGCAGCCTGAAGTATATAGAATAGAGGCTTGCATTCTGATCGTGATAGCTACATCCAGATCCTCCCTTATATCATATAGCGTACATCTATAAGAGTATATGCAGCACGGTGTAAACATTATATTTATATGTATACATGTAGACAGGAGGCTGGATGCAGTGAGGACATCCAAAATGTAAAGCTCCATCCTTTACAATGCAGCCTACATCCCAGGAAATGAGAATTACGGCCAATTAGAAACAAGGTTTATGTGACGTCACTTCTTATGCAAAGGCTGAAGGTTCAGATCCCGTTAGGACATTAACGGGCAGTACTGAATTATCCTTAGATACCTGAGCGGCCTGGCCTGTGGATTCCCTGTTTCAACGTATGGATGTAAATAATCCTTGATGTAAAGGTCAGCAGCGCTGTTAGAATGGGTGCAAATCAGGACCCTGTCAGGAAGAAGAAGGTGAACATCAGTGACAAGCTCCTATAGAATATTACTGCATAGGGGGTAAAGATTGTGCATAACAGTTTTCAACATTTTCTGTCATTCTTTAGTGTTCATTTTCCAGACTCTTATGTTGCTGTTACACACCGTGGCACATATAGCGGAGGCATGTTACTCTGGCACGCACAGCGAGAACATATGACACACCCCGGCATGCACAGCTCTTGGGCCTCTCTCACGCACACGCTTTTTACTGCGATTAGCGCAACGTTTTCAGCGCTGCACTAATCGCGGTAAGACGCTCCCATTGATTTCAATGGAGCCTCTCTGACAGCGACTCAATCGCGACGCAGGCCCCGATTTTCAAGTATTTTTTTTTCTATTTTCGGTGTTTAGCGCACCTTATCCATGATGAGCTACGCTAAACTCTGCTGTTGGCCACAGGAAGCTGCGGACAAAAGTGAAAGTAAAATCAGGGCACTTTGCAGCGCTGCTGTGTGAGGGAGGCCTTAGACATTACACATCTGGAGATGCAAGGCTCTCACATGAAGGGAGCACTGAGATAAGAATTTACCTGGTGTCTTGCTGTTTAAGGATGTGCTTCACAGCCTGGGCCAAGGTGAATGTCTTCCCGGTTCCATAGGGGCCAATGATTAAGATAGGGGGCAATTGAATAGAAAGCGGTGTAGCGATTGCCAAGATAGCTTCTTTCTGCTTGGTGTTCAGCCGTGGATCTAACAGCTCATCCCACTGTCTGTCAGAGAAGAGAACAACAACATGGGAAGAACGAAGCACTCTGAACAAATCATCGCTAATACTGTGAAAAGGGTAGAGGGGAAAGGTTAAGGAGTAGAGGGGTAAAAAGTGTCAGTTAAAAAAAAAAAAAAAAAGAGAGAGAAAAGAAGATAACAATGCAGTTAGGGCTCCTTCACACAGGCTTTTTTTGTATCCGTGTTTTGCAAGCCAAAACCAGGAGTGGAACTTAAAGAGAGAAAGTATGATGGAGAGATTTGCATTTCTTCCATATTTTGGACCCGCTTCTGGTTTTGGCTTGCAAAAACACGGATACAAAAAAAAAGCCAGTGTGAAGGAGCCCTTAAAGGGGTGAACTGTGGGGTAGAGGTTGAAGAGCAGGGGTGAAGTCTAGAGGGGTGTAGGGGAAAAGCTGTGAGAGGAGGAAGGAAAAGTAAAGGCCCATTTAGACGGGACGAGTGTCAGGCAAATGATGCCCGATACTCATGCCCGCACATACTCGCTCTCGTGCACTGCTGCACAGGAGCTAGTATTGCTGGCTCACA
This sequence comes from Eleutherodactylus coqui, assembly GCF_035609145.1. NCBI lineage: Eukaryota > Metazoa > Chordata > Amphibia > Anura > Eleutherodactylidae > Eleutherodactylus > Eleutherodactylus coqui. The sequence continues at coordinate 102,323,475 of NC_089849.1, forward strand.
GTGGGGCGGCAGGAGGAGATTTCACTCCGCGCTCTTCCCCGCCCCTCTCCATTGACTTCACACAGCGGCCGTTCAGTCCTTAATGACTGCTATTTATACTGAACGATCAGCTCATCGACCATCGTTTATGCAGCAACGCTGATCGCTCAGTGTAAACAGCAGCCGTTCAATACTGAACGGCCGCTGTGTTAAGTCAATGGAGAGGGATGGGTCACAGCGAGGAGAGAAATCTCCTGCAGCCCCCTGCTAGCTGCTCTGTGAGCGAGACAGCGCTACTAGCTGCCACACAGAAGCACGGGAGCGAGTGTTTGCAGGGACGAGTATCGGGCATCGTTTGCCCGACATTTGTCCCATATAAATCCACCTTAAGAGAAAGTGTTGGTAAAAGGCTGAAAGTTCAAGTTAAATGGTTGAATCTTTGGGGAGGAGCATGGAGATACAGGGATAAAAAGTATGGGTGGGAAGAGATACATGGGGGGGGGTCAGCACAGACCTAACACTCTAACACCTAACATCTAAGTTGACCAGAAGGGGCAGGATTGCAACCCTTTGTGCCATTCCCGCATCTCATACTACACCTTGTGTCATTTTTGCCCCTTGCAACATTCTACGGCCTCTACAACCAAATGTTTTCTAAAATCTTACCAACTACCAGAAAAGGAATTACCATGTGACAAATTTTTGCTTCTGTGTAATTGCCCCTTTCCCCAGTATTAAAAAGCTGCCAGCATTTATTCTGGGTTTTGAGTTGAGTATTATTATCATCTTTGTGCTGCTGTTGGCTCTTCCCTCTTCTCTGTGTAATTAGTGTCAGAGCAGCATGTTCGTGGCGCCATTGTTCTGGCAGTGGATTAGATGATGGGGTTGTGCTCTGCGCTGCCTGCTCGATTAGCAAACATTGTTGTGCTATGGGATTTCTCATGCCAAATATGTTTACACCAAAAATAAATATTTAATCAGGAACCTTCAATGCGCGCAAATGCTGCATCCGTAATTTCTGGCCAAGATTATTTCTGCACATAACTATCTGGCGGTGCCATGATACACTTTTCTATAACCGCCTGGAAGTCCAGCCACCGAACGCAACTAATCTGCAGCTACTTATGCAATTCCCAAGAATTACATGTCAAACTAGTGCCAGTGTTAGATGACCACATGAGGACGGTATTATATGGGCCCTGCCCGGTGGTCGGATAAGATTTAACCCCTTTGCGACATCTGTCATATACATACAGTGGAAATAAGAGTGGTCTGTATGGAGTGGGTTGAGGAACAGAGCCCCCTGCAGCACAATGTGATCAATTGTTATGCCAGTCGGAAGCTTAGTGAATCCCTGCTATTCTAGTAACTCCTACTACATGTTGCCTGTGGTATGGTGTCATAGAATGACGGCCAAGGCACAACACATTATAAAGCAGAAGTATTGCAGTGTTTTGTAGAGATGATCGGTCCTAACAGGGGAGTTAAAAAGAAAAAAAAAATGGTGGAAATTTTTTTGATTTTTTTTACCTAAATATGAACCAGTAAAAAGAAAAACAACATAATTGACACCGCCACATCCAAAAAAATCTGAAGAAAAGGTGTATGTATATATACTCTTCGCCAAAAAATAATCTCGTCCCTAGAAGTAGTTGTCATTTTGTTCATCCTCGTCCTGCAGTTCCACCTGAGGCAGATATACAATTGATGAGAGTTGTGGTGATTAGATGGACGGTCTTGTCACCGGAGGCCCTAAAAGTGGATCCACCCCCGGCCTATAAGAGGCTCTCGGAGGCTCCTTGTGTGTAGTGGCCTCTTCTTCCGCTTGTGTAGAGCTTGTTGGCCACTAGACGCCTCTACAACGCAGAAAAGAGATTTCACCCCATTGCCAAAGTCTGAGAGGGGCGCATTTTTGGGATGTGAGAAGCTGGATGGTCGTATTGACGTATTGTCCCCCACCAGCCGTTCTGACCAGACTGTTAGGAGGATTCCTTTAGATGAGTTGATTATCATTTGAACGAGCGCACAAATATCTCTCCGGTCCTAACAGTTTTGTTACAATGCATCAGTGCAGGTAAAATGTATCAGTCTGAAGTCAACCATGGATTGTCAAGACTGGAAACAAATGTTGCAAGTTTTCAGGAGAGTTTTCAACCTCTCAATGTAAAACAATGAATGTCTCCATTCACTGACAGCAAGAGGAGATCTTAAAATGGTGAGGTATTGAAGCACCAAGAAAATAAGAGGTTTGTAGAGCTTTTCCTCATAAAGAGGAGACATAACACTGGGCCACTGAGGGTTGTAGAGACTGATGGACAGGGAGGATTTACCTGTTGGGGCTCCAAGGTATTGGGGGTGTTGCGCTCAGATCTGGAAAGAGAACGCCATTATCTCTTATCCTGTCCAAGGCAAAGTGCATTTCACACAGCGGCAGTCTGTTCAGCTGGAACTGGAGCTCAACCTGGAGGAAGAGGGAAACCATTAGATCAGAAGTAATGGTGTGAGAGTGCTTGGGAGGCACCACTCCTGTAGGACATGCAAGTGTCATAGTGCTAAGTTTCATTATGATTACTCCAGTCACATGTAGAGCTGCATTCACTAGAGCTTTGGCTGCTTGCACTGATCCCGAGTTACAACCAAAGCTATTCACTACTTTTTTTGCAGTTAGTAGGGGAAATTGAGTTTTTGCAGCCTGACAACTGATTCAGTTCTTCTACGTGGCTTTATATGCATTGTGAAAGATGTAAAGTTTATGCCATTCAGTACGCAGAGGTCCAATGCCAAAACACATCTCCCACTGAGCACAACAGCAGCCTGCAGTGCATCATGGGATTTCAGCTATGCATATTACACATAATGTAATAGGTATGATGTAACATCAGAATTTTGTAAGCAGATCTGACTGTGAATAAGTGTAAAGGCCATTTTACACGCAACGATTATAGCTCAAAATTCGTCCAGAGGGCCGAAAATGAGCGATAATCGTAACATGTAAACGTGGGCATTCATTTGAGCGATGGATTTTAGTTAAACCTAACATCCATTGTTTAGCTATTCAAAGACTGCAGGATGTTCTCCCCACAGCATGTTTACACTAGCCTCCAGGAGAACAATGCAATCTGCTGGCGGCCACAAAGAGAACAAAGGAATGTGTGTAGGCTGCTGTTTACACACCTAGGCGTGTGAGTAATCACACACTGGGCTCCTCAAACAGCTTCTGGAGGTCCTATTACATGCAAATGAAGATGATAAAGTGTTAATGACCATTAATGGCCATTAACACTTTATGCAAACAATTCACTAAATCTTTCAAACTTTGAAAGATTATCTTTGCGCGTAAAAGGGCCTGAAGACCTGGTCTAACCGTAGAATAGTAACTGCATTCAACTCAGGATGACATGATGAACCTCAGGATGAGTACATGAAAGGTAAAAGGAAATTATTAGCAAAGGAAGTCAAAACTGTATGCCTTCAGTGGGCTTCTTCACCTGCATCTCCCGGTCGGCCCGGAGTCGCAGCTCTTCACAGCAATCCTTGCATATTCTCAAGAAGATGTAATCCTTTGTCTTCTCCTCGATTACCGCTTCAAACACCTTTTCTTTACTTCCCTGGCTCTGTGCAGACTTTTCCTTCGAAACCGGCAGCACGTACACAGCGTTGACTTTGGTCATCACTAGTCTGCCGGCCAAAGTATCTTCAGAAAGTGTCTCAGTGAGTTTAAAGCGACCAAAAAGTTGCCCGTTCTGTGCGTATTTGGCTCCTCCAGAAACACCAGTCAGCATGAAGCTTGCCACCAGCTGAAGCTGAACCTTGATGTTAAACCTGCAAGTAAAGAATGGGTTAATGGCGAATTCTACATATTTCCATATAGACTATAACATGTATTGCACTCACTGTCGGGATTTATATACCATGGCCAGAATTGGGAATTATGGCTCCACCACAGTATGTGGACTCAATATAGTTGACCCCCGAGGTACAGCCTACTAATTAATAAGGATAACTTCCTTTTTTTCTGGAAAGTTAATCGACTACCAGTACTTCGACCAATCCGTCAGCGGTTGTTGCCCAGCTTTCTACATGATACGCACAGGAGCAGGGATGCATAATGTAACATTTCAGAAGTCTGGGGAAGCTGGCAGTGCTAACACCCATAGAAACTATTAGAGTGCATTCCCACATAACAGAAACCACCCGTGGCCGAGACTCCATCCAGCTGCGGCAGCCAACAGAAGCAGCACAATCTTGCCAATAAGGTCGGCAAGATCGAGCAGCTGGGTGGAGCCTCAGTCGCATGGGGTTTTTGTTACATGGGAATGCACCTGAAAGGAGGCCATATATGTTTTTACCCAGCTGTCCCAATCAGAAATACATCTACGACGCACAACGCTGTAAATATTATGTCTGCTGATTAAAGTCATCAATCACTGTCACATTAGCCATTCTATTAAATCCCCATGTAGGAAAGGATTATAATAGAGCAGCATTGATCCCATGATCTATTTTGCAGGCAGGCAGAGGTTTATAAAACAGGAATGGCACCCTCTTGTGGATGAACCGTACCATTTTGTATAGACTGAATAGAGCATTTCAAAGAAGAACATTTACAAAAAAGAAATGCTTGAAAGTCTCTTTTCTTGTCAATAAAATAGAAGAATAATAAAATAGGGCAACAATCAATATGGACAAATGCCCTGAGATCGTCTCTCTATAGGACCTCTATATGCCTTAGTAACTTTGGAACAACTTGAGCAAAGCTAGGGATGTCCCTTTAAATGACCAGGATGGTTATCATAATGAGTGAAGCAGGACCACCACCACCACCACCCACCTACTTGCACCAGGGAGTGATACTTACTTGCTGACTTCCTTGTACTGTGCAATCTCTTCAATATAAAGCAGGTCATGCAGGCGAGACTGGTAATTGGTCCTGGTCAGTGACTTGTCCAGGACAGACTGTGTAAACAGCTGGTCAGCAGAGAGGGGGATTTGGTATCGGCTGAGGAGGCTCCTCTCTAGTTCAGTAGTTTCGTTGGGCTCAAACTCCACTATGGTCTTGGACATGGAGTCCCAGCGTTTTGCGGTCGTTAGCAGCTGCTGCCGGGCATGCATCAAGTATTCAAGATCTGAGAAAAGAAGGAGCAGACAATGAGATTAGCAGCAATATATCCCTCGCTGTGGCCTGTCAGAGGTTGCCAGAATATTGCCACAAACATGACACACACATATATACAAACACACATCCATATTACATGGTTTGTAGAGTGTATGTATGTAAGGACCCTACATCGTTCAAGCTTCACCACCAGAGCTACATTCACAACCCTGCTACATTCTTGTTAGGTCCCACAGTCTAAAACCTAACACGTTGTCACAACTTCCTGCCGGTTTCTTTCAACGAAGAGCACGCTTTACGGTAGTGCGTTGTAGATGTATACTCCAGAGGTACATTTACAAGTCTGATGGGTGTTGCTTGGAACACATCAGCTATGTGCGGCTATTGAGGGCCCCTTCCCTTAATAAAAGGGGTATTGGAGTAAGCTTGAAGTGCATTGCATCACTTTGCAGTTACCATGATACGGGTAAGTTCATATGTAGCGAAAATACTGTGGATTTTACATCCGGTTTTGCAGGCGGAAAATTAGTCTATAGTAGCAGCAATATGCAGGAAAATTGACTCATAATTCAGATTTTTAAGAAAGCAATGCATTCATTCTTTCCACAGACTGGAGACGGACTTGTTATGAATTTTCCACAAGGAGTTCAGTGTGGAAGTCGAAGTAAGCAACAACTCAACTTGTGGATGACCTTTGCATTTCCAACCAAACTTGCAGGTGCAGATAATAAATTAAAAGGGTTGTCCCGCGGCAGCAAGTGGGTCTATACACTTCTGTATGGCCATAATAATGCACTTTGTAATGTACATTGTGCATTAATTATGAGCCATACAGAAGTTATAAAAAGTTTTTTACTTACCTGCTCCGTTGCTAGCGTCCTCGTTCCCATGGAGCCGACTAATTTTCGCCCTCCGATGGCCAAATTAGCCGCGCTTGCGCAGTCCGGGTCTTCTGCTCTCTTCAATGGAGCCGCTCGTGCAGAATGCCGGCTTCGTGTAGCTCCGCCCCGTCACGTGCCGATTCCAGCCAATCAGGAGGCTGGAATCGGCAATGGACCGCACAGAAGAGCTGCGGTCCACGGAGGAAGCAGACCCCGGCGGCCATCTTCAGCAGGTAAGTATGAAGACGCCGGACCGCCGGGATTCAGGTAAGCGCTGAGCGGTTTGTTTTTTTAACCCCTGCATCGGGGTTGTCTCGCGCCGAACGGGGGGGGGGGGGGGTTAAAAAAAAAAAAAAAAAAAAACCGTTTCGGCACGGGACAACCCCTTTAATATAAAAATATCTGGATTCCATAACGATTTACCAATGAATACGGATCAGATTAAAAAAAAAAAAAAAAAAAAAAACAACATTCATCTTTCCAATTTTCTCCCCACTCCCATGGCAACGCTTGCCTGTCCATCTCAGTATCCTGACCTACAGTGATGACATTTCGTGTAAACACATGACTGCAGCAGGGGGTCACATGTCATCACTGGAGACCAGGATACAGAAACTCACAGGGGAGCAGATTAATGTCGCTATGGCAGCTGGAAGATGATGGAGATGGTGTATATGTAGTTTTCTTTTTGCCTGTAGTGACAAATCCAAAGCATATATCTGCACCGCACAAAATACGAACAAAAATCCCCATGATTTGGTACAGATTTCTCCCGTGTCTTTCCCCATAAACTTTCCACAGCAAATCTGCTATCTGTACGCTGAGCCTAACCGTTCATGTGAGATTCCTATAATGTATCACTGCAGAAGATGAAGTTCACAAAGCACCCTAGCAGAGTGCGCTGCATGCAGAGATATAACCAGCACAAAGCAGAACTGTGAATGCAGCGTAGATAAGGCAAAGCTACTCAACAGCATACGTAGATTTTACTTGCTACATGCAACACGTTGTGCGATACATTTACTTGTCGAGCTTTAGGGCCTTACATGGGTCGATAATCGTGTAGATTCCAGCGAGAATCTGAATGATCATCATTCAGTGTAAATGCATGCAGCAACTGAACGATGAACAAGAGTTTGTTTGTTTCTCGCTTGTTGTTCAGTTTTTGCATGCATGAGAGATTAGTGTGTGTAAACAGGTAGCCTTCCACTTACTGTGAATGGAGGCGGGCGGGCAGAAACAATCCCTGGCCCGCTGCACCTCCACTCACTAGCGATCATCATTCCTGTATATAAGCAGAGGAATGATTATAGCTGGGATGACCTGGTGGGGCATCTGTGCCCGACAGGTCATCCCGTACAAAAGCACCCTTTGTTAATAGACTAACACAGCTGCATTTTTTTGCATCCCCCTTCCCACCTTCTCTTAATAACGGATGTATTAGAATCTCTCTGTTGTGATGGCCCGCACGCAATTACCTTCTGTTGAAGCAGCATCCACCATAATCCTCTGCATCAGAACTGGCTCCACACCAAAGTCAAACACTACAGTCTGGCGGAAGGTCCCAAATATCTCGGTGGTAAAAGTGATAACTACTTTGTACAAGCAATGATCAAAGCCATTCTGAGACATCTTCTCTCCGACCCACTCCTGGCAGCTCTCCGCCACCTCCTGGGACACCTGGCTGTTGCCGTCTCCAGCGGATATTGACACAATACTAAAATGAGGTCTGTGTGCATCGTATAGTAGAGCCACACGCTGAAGCGTCCTTACAGGCTGCATAGTAAAAGCAACAGAAGTTAAAAAAAAAGAAAGATGGCGGATGAATGTAAATGAAGGGGAGGAATTCTACTCACAATTATTCTGCAATTATGTCTGCAACCATACAGTACTGTTAAAGGGGGTCTGTCAGCTTGAACATGGTGTCTAAACTGCAGGCGTGAGGTTATAGAGTAGGAGGAGCCGAGCGGACCAATGTATAGTTTTATGGGGGAAGATTCAGTATAACTTGTATTTTATTCATTTATATCTCTGCTCATTCTTAGCTGAACAGTCCAATAGGCGGAGCCATCAGTGACATTCAGATGTAGGTGTCAATCACTGATAGCTCCGCCCATCTTCCCCCATATATCAATCAGCTCCTCCTGCTGCCTGCGGTTTGAACAGCAATAAAACGTATGCCCTTTTAAGTATATCTACACCTTTTTAAAACGTATGCAATAAAAGGATAGCCATAAATTTCTATGCAATTGTATCCGTTGTAAAAAACGTATTTGTTAATTACTATAATCTCCTAAAGTTTTGTAGTTGAACACTTTTTTCTTAACTTATACTTTTTTTTTAGCAAATGCTTAATGTATGGAAAAGTGCATCCATGTGTTTCCATACATTTTTTGTGGGACAGAAAAGCAGTTATGTTATACTTTTCTATTTCACAAAAAAAAAAAAAAAAAATATATATATATATATATATATATATTCACAAACATAGTCAAAAGTAAACATTTTTTGAACTGCATTTGACCCATTCTAGTTTATGGGTACAGATACTCCGCTACTTGCGAACAGGTTTAGTTCCAGGAACCTGTTCGCAAGTAAATTTGTTTGCAAGTCAGAACAAATGCCTGTATGGAGCAGGATTGCGGGTGGATCCTGCTCCATACAACGTCGGGTGCAGGCTGTTCTTACAGCCGGCGGCACCAGTTTCGCCGCCGCTCCGCTCGTCGGAACAGTTAAAGTTTTAAATATCGCTGTCTACAGCGATATTTAAAGCGTGAACAAGTCCAACGAGTGGAGTCGGAACACGTGCCGCCGGGTGCCAACTGTAAGGACAGCCTGCAGCCGACGTTCAGGGGCCCTGTACAGTGTCCCAGGATAAGATCGCAGGACGCTGTTTGGTTGCTAGGCAGCCGGGGGGGGGGGGGGGCCTTCTGAAAGGCCCCAGGGCTGCCTATGCAGAGTGCCTATCAAGCGCACGGCTTGATAGGCACTCTACATGGGCAGCCCTAGGGCCTTTTAGAAGGCTCCTGGCTGCCTAGCAACTGCACAGTGTCCTGCGATCTACCCGCCAGGCTTGATAGAAGCCTGTCCGCTCCCTGCACAGTATGATGTAAAGCCATAGCATTACATCATACTGTGCAGGACACATTGTTCGTAACTTGCCAAGTTCGTAACTTGAACGTTCGCAAGTCAGGGAGTATCTGTACTTGGAAGTTCTAGGTTCCTACTTCTCTGTATAAAAACGATGCTGAAATCTCAGTGGGAGTAGGCCCTAAATGGTCTGTCCTGGTGATTTTCTTACCTTACACGTCAGGAGAAAGGTCCATGTCTGCTGAGATTTTTTGGTGGTAACGGTAACGGAAAGGTCAGGACTGTACTCCACGTGTACACCCTCCACACACTCACTGAGCTGAAGAGAAAATAACAAACATTACAGAACTTTTTACATATCTCCACTCCTCTCCCAAAATACCCTATGCTGTTGGGGGTCTGGCTCTTTCCACTATGTAACTTTCTGTCTTTGACCTTCCAGAAGATCAGTACTTGCCTGACAAACTTTATGTTGCTGCAGACTCTGCCCCACTACTATGCAACCTTCTGTCTGTGACTTTCCACTAGATCAGCAAACTTCTCTCCTGTCACCTCACCCTTAGCCACGTGTTGTCTTGCAGCAGAAAATCCATAGCATTTACAGTAGCAGTGAAGTGGATGAGATTTAAACAAATTTCATCCACACTGTAAAAAAATAAAATGCATGGAAATTGACGTATGCTTTGGATTTTAAATCTTCAGCATATTGATCCATGCTGCAGATTTTACCCTTTGAAGTGCACGCTACTTAGTCATTTTTTTGCCACTGCAGGCCTGTAGATTTTCCGTGGAGGACCCGACCTGTGTGGGCATACCCTACCACTTACCACTCTCTCTGGCGACAAGGAATTCATCCACTTCTCAATCAGTGACTCCATGTAACTGCCTGAACATTGCGTGTTCTCCTTCTGCTGCTTGAGCCGGATGAGGCGCGAGGCATATCGCTTCTGCCACTCTTCCAGCTCCTCCTGGGAGTGTGCTGATGTGCACTGCGCTCCGTACCGGCAGATCCCCTGCTCCAAGAACCTGAAATGTAGAACCGAGGACTTGTCAGAATATGAAGGCCGAATGACAGCAAAAGTGCAGTGATATATGAGGGATAATTCCAGGAGAATGGCTGGAGGATATAATCTAGCCTGCAATACTAATTAGTAAAGCATGTTCTCCGTTAAAACTGCACACGCAGAATCAAAGCTTCATAATCAGAGGAGTCACTGTGAACATACATGACATTACTTATCCCGTCTAATCCTAATTTACACTCACTATTCTGCTAATGGAGTTACTAGTGCAACACTAATCCTGCACTGATCCTGACTTACATGCTAGACTTGCACTTACTATTCTGCTGGTGGAGTCACTGTATACATACAGCCTGGACTAAGTTATATCCTGTATTTTGCTCCAAAGTCGCACTACTATTCTGCAGATTCAGAACAGAAAACCATTGGGATTCCCTGCCTGTTTAGTGCCTGAGCAGAGCTTTCCCTGGTGCATTGCATTCTGGGACATTACATCAGATAAATTATACTCATCTGATGTACAGTAAGAACAAAGCTGTCTTTACACAGGACGTAAGATACCCGACAGCTCGTCCCAGTGATAATTACTCCTGTGCTTTAACACAGGAACGATCGCTAGTGATTGGAAGTGGCGCAGGCTGGAGTAGCATTCCAGCCAGTCTGCCTCCATTCACAATAAGCAGGCAGTCGTTCATAAGTGAATGACACTGTTTACACGGGCCAATTCATCGCTCGGTTTTCTGCTTGCAGAAACCTAATGACGAATGAGAAGGGAACGACTTTTCATTCATCATTCAGTTGGTGCGTGCGTTTACACCAAACGATAATTGATCAGATTCTCGCTGAATCACAGTAATCCGAACCATCAGCCAGTTTAATTGGGCCTCACGTAACTTCCACCTAAGGCCTCCTGCACACGGGCGGGTCAGAACCTGCATGCGGGATTCCACCAGCGGAGTTCGACCCAGTGCCCGGCCGGTGACCCCAGTTTACCTGTTCGGCAGCTTCTGCACACACTGCGGATGTGCCGGTTGACACTCCGTTGTGCATGTGCAAGTAGCCGCTGGTGCTGGGAAGGGTGTGTGCGTGCGTAAGACGCGCATCCCGCAATGCCACCGCAGTGCTCACTGCAGAAGTGCCGTGGGACGGTAGTCTTTTATTGACTTCAATGTAAGCCAGCCGTCCGTAACCCATCTAAAATCACAGCATGATGCGATTTATTCTCCGCGAGTGAAAAAAAATAAAAAATAAAAAAATCGCAAGTGATTTCCGCTCGTGGAGATGAAATGGCGCTTTGCCTTTCAAAGCTATGGGCTGTATTTGCTGTAGAGTCCGGAGACAGACGCCCGCTGTTGACACCCGCCCGCTGTTGACACCCGCAATGCAAATACGCCTGTGTGTAGGAGGCCTTAAATAGAGGATGTAGTTAATTTGGAGCTTTAGGGCCACACACTTGAGGAGGCTCCATTACTTTGTATCTGTAGTACAAACGGTAGGGGACAAACTGTATACAAATGGAAATCGCCCTAACTGACCATAATAGGAGTTGCATACTGAACAGCCCCTAATGACAGTGACAGCCGTACCTGTATGAACACTAATATGATATATTCAGACACACACAACATAAAAATACCTTTCAGCCCTAGAACATACAAGACGTCAATATCATGATGAATCAATAAAGCCAGTACTACACCCACAAGTACCTTTTACATAGTGTGTACTCCTCACTGCTAGTAACACCCCGGGGTGGGGGGCGGAATTGCCATCCATCCTGTGTACCTGGGGGTGGTAATAAATCACATCATGAGTCTATAGAGTCACAGAGGTCTTCACCTAATGCTTTATAGGATCCATGCTCTCATCCCAACAAGAGCTAATTCCTAGATTATCAGTCAATTGCAAATGCTGGGTTAAATATACATTAATAACTATCAGTTAAAACGAGTTCACCTGCACCCTCTGATGAACAAAGGTCAATGATGCTCCTGAGTCCAGGTCACATTCTACAGTTTTGGCAGTCACACTTTTTTTTTACTGTGTTCATGGCGTAGTAAAATCAAAATGTCTGTATTCTGTGGGTAAGTACAATTAGACTGAGGTCACACGAGACTGAAATCCCACGAAAATCTTGCGGAACGACTGCACAGAAACACCGCAAGATTCTGGAGGAGCTTCGCCGCCTGCATTTCACTGCGGTCATCTCTCCCCATAGAGAGGTGGCCACGGAAATGGGGAAAGAATTGCCATGCCACATCTTTGAATTCCGCGTGGCATGTCCATCTCAGCGTGGCTTGGCCGCATCGTGTGGACGAGAATTTTGCAAATCTCATCCACTTTGCTGGCTAATCCCGGGATAAAAAGCCGCGGGCGGAAAGTCTTTTCTTGGAAAGTGACCAAAACAGTGCAATTCTGCCAATGTGCACTTTTTTCCCTCTGACGGAGTTGATTATGTGGGTTTAATAATGGGATATTTGGATATACTGTACATTTACGGATGTAGTGATACTAATTTCTAGATTTTCTTTTTAATATTTTGACGACTGGGAAAAGGGTTTTTTTGTTCTGTTTATTTTTTCACTTTTTTTTTTTGAATAGTTATTTTCTTAAGTTTTTTTCCCATTAGTACCCATAGGACATGTAAACTTGCGCTCATTTGATCGCTTATAAGGTATAATGCACTACTGTAGTATTGCATTATGCAGTTTTTTAATAGGACTCCTATTAAAGATGTGCCACAGGCACGTCTCTAATAGGCAAACGTTCATGGCAGGCCTGGGGCTTTCAGAAGGTCCCATGCTGCCATGACACTCAGACGGCCCCTCTGTGATCTTATTGAAGGAGGGGGGCCAGTCAGGACATTTAAATGCCGCTATCAGAACTGACAGCAACATATAAAGAGCTAACAGCTGCGATCAGAGTTCTCTCTGACAACGGCCTTTGCGGGTACGTGTCGCATGTCAAATTCAGTCGATAACGGCCCTGTATGGAGCAGGTTCAGCTTTTGAGCCCGCTTCATACACAGCATATGCTATGGACAGCTACAAGTGTCCTAACTGCACTGGGTATGTATAGTAAGGGAGTATATAGCTGTATGTGTGACAGGAAGGGATTAATTTACCTTCTTACATCCCATAACAACAAACTTGCTGGGGGGAGTAAACTGCAAATTTCATTCTACAGGAACACTCCCCCTTTATAGGCCGTAACAACATGATATATCAGTGATGAATTATGGAGAAGATGCCCATTAAGCCACGCGTGTTTGCAGGCATTAGAACCCAGAGCAGTCAAATTCTAGCGGAAGCCCAGGTTGTGTCACTGAGGCTCCTTTTCTAGGAAAGCAGTGGAGGTTCGAGGCATTTTAGACCTCCACCTCCAGATGGCTGATTTCCTAGCCATAATCATTCATATAGAAGTAATGTGTCATACATACAAGTGAAGACTACTCTGCACTCTCATATTCTCTGAACCAGTTCATTCATAGCTGAACTGATTTAGAGGAATGATTCTAGCCCAGATGCAGAAAGTCCCAGTCCAACTATCTTACCGTCTTCCAAATCCTCAATGTGAAAACCAGAACGAACGGAGTTGGCAACATTCTGCAAACATAAGAGGAGATGACGTCATTAGACCGTACATTGGATTTAGGTCACTTTTGCAACTTACAATTTTAATTTAGAGTGAAATTTCTGTCCAATAATCTGCCATGTTTAATAATCAGGAAAGAAGTGATCTATAAACGCTGGTTTAATAAAATGGGATTATTACAAGTATCCGTTGCTAGAATACAAATACACCCCTTTGCTCTACCTCGTCCCCAGTGACGCAAAGATCAGAGGTCCCTTGTCTACACTTGGGAACCGTTACACATGCTAACTTTCTACTGTTGCCTATAGTTAAACTCCCATTTACTATAATGTAGACACATTGCACATGCAAAACTCCTCTCTTCTACAAACCGGGACCAGGAGACACTTTTCTTCAGGCTTCATAGTAATTAAACTATTTTTTTACTCACCCGAGTTCCTTGGGGGCATAGAAGATCAAGAGTATAGCTGCTGCCACTAGGAGGCAGACACTAAAGGTCATCGTTCAGATTACCACAATCCAGCAAGAATCTGAACGATTCATTCAGTATAAGTGCATGCAGTGACTAAATGCCGGAGGTTTTGTTCCATGCAAACAGACAGTCGTTCACTTATCACCCGCTCACTGAGAATGGAAGCTGGCGGGCCGGAACGATCTCTGGCCCGCTCCACCTCCATTCAGAGATGTTCATTCCTGTGTAAAAGCGCAGGAACGATTAGCTGGAACAACCCGTCAGCCATCTGTTGCTCGACAGATGATCCTAAGTTTTAAGTGTTTGTCTCTGTAGAAGGAACCATTACCCTACTGCTGACACCGAGCTAACTAAGTTCTATGCAAGCATTAGGAGAAAGTAGGAGGAGCCAACAGAAGGTAACCAGTTGGGTTGGGGTGGATAGACTCAGAGTAGTTGTCTACTCCGAGGTAATAGCTCTTGCCGTCAGTAGCCTCAAAGAATCTTGTTCAGTCTTGGACCAAAGAGATGAAAATTAAAAATTATTTCACCAAGTTCACAAGAGGGCAATAGGCAAGATGCCCTGGCCATCCCAAAGACATAGTGTCTGCTAAAGTGGGTGCCGTGGCCGGCCGAGACAACTGCGGGCCTCCCCTAGGCAAGACTGGCTGCCTAGCCAGGAAATCTTCAAATCCAGGCATGCGAGTCGGGAGAGGATAAAGGAAAAAATTGGGGAAAACATATCTCCTGAAAAAAAAAACCTCATGTTTGGAGTGGAGGATCAACAGGCCTTAAAGGGGTTCTGACATGAAAAAAAAAAAATTGTACTCACCTTGCCTGGCCTGGCCCGATCGCCAGGCATGTCCCCTCCAGCCGGCATCTTCTTCTGTGCCTTTAAAGCAGAGCAGGAGCGGTCAAAAAGACCGCTTCCTGCTCTGCTCCGTCCGTCAGACACTTCCGAGGTCAACGGACGGACCGCCACAGCAAGCACGTCACAAGCAGTGCTTGCTGTGGGCGGCCCGTCCGTCCGGCTGAACTCCGGAGTGCTGCGCATGCGCAGTGGAGACGCAGCCCGTCCTGACTCCTGTCAGAGGGCACCTCTCCACTGCGCATGCGCGCGATCCCGGAGCGGCGCGGCTGCTGGAGAAAGAAGACTGCCTGCGGGGAGGCATACTAGCACTTTCTGCTTAGGTTAAGCAGCGCTGCTGATTAGAGCCACCTGATTGGCTCTTCGGCACCATGTGACTGCACAGCGTGCACCAATCAGGTGTGCTCTAGTCAGGCTGCTTAACCTAAGCAGAAAGTGCTAATATGCTGCCGGGAGCTGACCCCCCGATGTCAACAACAACAGAAGAACAGGTAAGTGTTATCTTTTTATGCTTTAGCAGCCATTAACCAATGGGTTCCCTGGGTCCATTAGGCACACCAGGGAACAATGGCTGCTAAAGCATAAAAAAATTATTCATGTCAGAACCCCTTTAATCTGGGGCGGCTCCCAGAAAGGTCCAATTAGGTCTTCCATTGAGATGAATGAGAAAATGACTTCACTCCTGAGACAAGTTCATGCAGATGTCACCATTCACAGTAGCTGTGTTGAAATGTGACCTGTCCCTATGGGATTCACTCTATTCCCTAAGTCACTATTCCCCAACCTGTGACTCTTGAAATGTTGCGAAACTAAAACTCCCATCAAGCCCTTACAGCTTCAGGCTGTCAGGACATGCTGGGAGTTGTAGTTTCCTAACAGCAGGGGGATACACAGCTTAAGGACCACTACCCTTTATGATACCCAGTAATGTAGACAGGATTCTATCCATAGGCTCATCTTATATTTCCCTTACCTTGATCTCAGCCAGCAGTGTCTTTAGCCGTGACAGGTCCTTGGTCACCATACCATTCTAGGGGAGGATAAAGACATGATATAAGATTGATATACTCCACCCTCAGACCCTAAAGATTCCACACCGCTGCAAATCAAGAGGATCAGCACCAATGACCCGATATCATACCTGTGTCAAATAGGAATTATTAAGAGGGACGGTTCTGACATAGTGCGTTAATCCTTTCTTATATCACAACATACACTTATGGCGCTTTCAGCTGGCAGCCAAAGCACAGCACCATAAATGCATGAAGAAGCTGTTCTTGTGCCTTGAGGAGAGTATGTCAAATGTATCATACAACTGGCAGCGCCCGGAATCAGAACAAAATCTGATCCTGGCTGTTTAACCCCTTAGATGCTGCAGTCAACAGCAACTGCTGCAACTATGACATTTTACACAGCTCACCTAATAAGCCTACCAGCACCCATGTGATGCACTTAATGTTGACATCGTGTCTGTCACGGACGTAAGCTGACTAGCAACTGCCAGGCAGTTAAACAGTGACAGGAATAACACTGCAAAACTTGAGTAGTGCAGTGCATCATATCAGCAATCAAAGGATTAAAATATCAAGCCTCACGTAGTTTTTATTGATATCTTTTGGTGTACATACTAATTTTTAATCGCTTGCAGGGTGGTTTGCACAAGCGTACTACATACACATTTATGCCTCCGTCATATACATAAATGCGTATGCCCCCGGGATCAACAACGGGTCTACTGACCCAAACTCAGAAGATCATATTATGCAAACATTTGATTAGTGCAGTGTACTATGCTTGACACTTCTCTTTCAGGTCTTCTATTAGACAGTGCTATCAGCATAGCCTAATTGAATTCAGACAGACATGGCAGATCACATCATGGGAGGCATGAAGAAGGGGGGGGTGGGCGGATACAGAGAGCCCCCTCTCTCAGCGTCTTAGATGCCACAGTCGGACTGACCACAGCATCAAAAGGGTTAAAAGGCTGAGATCAGGGTTTACCCCAATCCCAGACTGCCAATCTCCTCCTCCTTAATACTGGACTAAACATGCAGCAGTGTGTTCACACTTAGCAGATTTGGTGCGAATTTCGTGAAGTGGAGAATTCACATCACAATCCACATCATTCGCACAGATTTTGACACAGATCCACAGCGGACTTCACCTCTTCAATTGAAAGGGTAAAATCTGCATCACAATTCGCACCGAATGATGCGGATTTTGTCTTTAGATCCTTACCAAAATCTGCAGTGCTAAATATGCTGTGAATTTTCGTGTGAATCTGCTTGAAAATCCACCATGTGTGAACGCACCCTTTAGGCTACGTTCACATGGCAAAATTTTGCACGTAGATTTCGCCTGTAAAACCGAGGCAGAAATTTACGACTATTATGCCACGATTTTTCAGGCCCAGTCAATGGGCAAAATTCCTGCGTGTTTTTGTTCAGATCACTTCGTGATATGGAAACGTAGCAGAAGATCTGCGAGAATTCCGCTGGAAAACCACAGCTGCAGGTTTTGGAGCGGGTTCGCTGCCTGCATTTCCACTGCGGCCATCTCTCCCCATAGAGAGGCCGCTGCGGGAAAAAAAAAAATTGACATGCTGCGTCTTGAACTTCTGCACTACATGGCCATTTCCGCACAGTTTGTCCACAACGGATTGGCCGCAGCGTCCACTTTGATAGCTAATCCTGGGATTAGGAGCCGCGGGTCGAATTTCCGTGCGGACAATCCACACGGAAATTGCGCAGCAAAGCTGTCCCGTGTGAACCCAGCCTTACACTTCCAGTGGTAGTGCAGCTACATCATGACTGCTGCAGGTCACCATCATTTTTACAGTGATGCCCCATCCCCACCATTGTCCACTACAGCTGAACCCATTCACTCATCAGAACAGGGGAGTCTTCTTACCAGTGGTTCGCCGATTAGAGTCTTGGATAATACACTGGACACGATCTGCAGCTTTCCCTCCAGATGCAAACAGCACAGTACAGAGTGAACGGAGGCGTCCAACTGCGTGTGGCCCGGCCCCAGGACTGGAGAGACAGAGGAGAACAGTCTGCTGTGAATCTCTATAGTGTCTCCCGATCACAAGATGAAGTGCAGACTAGACCCAGCCCCGCACCCAGAGTCTAAGGCTAGTTCCAGCATTGGACCCCAATTTTATAGGGCTAGGTGTCTGGATGTAGGAGGAAGTCAGCACTTACCCAGCTTGCAGTCTTCATCCGCCTGATCATAGTTTTTCTACAAAAGACAGAAGGTTGGGACATGTGAGACTCAATGACAGTACAGGATACATCCACTCACATAGCTATAATTGCAATCAAAATTATTCAACCCCCATTGCAAATTTGGTTAGGAAAAATTCACTAAATTTCAATACATTAAAAAAAAGAATCATTTAAAAGTATAAAGACCCTTTTAAAAAACTTTTGACATGTCATAGTGACGTCAGAAGTTTTGATCAGTGGGAATCTGGGAGCGGAGGCCCCCTGGATTGCTAAAACGAAAGTACAGAAGCACTCAGCTGAGCAGTGTGCCTCTTTAGCGGTCATTGTGAGTGCTTTCTATGGAGCCCTACATTGCTTCGAGCAGTGATGGAAACAGCTGAACAAGCCCAATGCTTAGATGAGCGCTTCTGCCCATTTGTTTTAGTGATTATTGTCAGTCTCCGCACCCAGAACCCCAACAATCAATGTCGGATGTTTATAGAAAGTACCCTTTAACCCTTTCCAATCCACTGTCTGACGTGTAAAGACATTCTGATTGAAGGCAGTACAGTTCCGATGTCAGAAGACGTCCAGCAGAGTATTCTTACTGTACATTACTGGCCAATCTGTTGTCAGGGTCCTCTCCAGCATGTCCCATACCGCAGTACTGGCTCCAGCCAGCAGATGGCGCCATTGTATAATGGCAGAAAGAGAGAGCCCCCTAGAAAAAGCTGAATCCAAAATTGGATTGCAAAGGGTTAAATGGCTCAACACAGCTAATATAACAAGTGGTTTCTCCATATTCAAGTGCCGCTTTTAATGTCTACTACAGTTTCAGAATAATACAAGCCCCTCATGTCTAGGGTCTTGGGTTATCATTAGAGCACACTTTGGCTGTTATGACAGAGTTTCTGGGGAATGCTAGTTCATTTTTCATGGGCAACCGCATTCTTTAAATCTCATCAGAGATCTTCTATGAGGTTCAAATCAGGTGACTAACGGCCAGTCCAGGAAGGTCCAATGATGCTAAAGCTTCAGTTTCCTCACAGAAGATATGACATTTTCTCCTAATTGGCTCCATCTTGCCCTCCACATGCTGCAGGTTTCCAGTTCCAGAGGAAGCAAAGCAGCCCGAGATCATCACTGAGCCACCGCCATGCTTCACTGCAGGCAGGGGGTATTCTTCAGTCTTTCTCCTCCAGACACACAGAGGCCTGAAAAGTTTCAGTTTTGTTTCATGGCTGCACAGACCAGAATTCCTAAACTTGTGCGGCTTCTTTATACAGTCTTCAGTAAGTTTCTGCTGGCTTTCCTTATGCTTTTGGGTCAGCAGGGGTATAAGTCTTGGGAGATTGGATATGAAGACCTTCAGCATTTAGTAATCACTAGAGATGAGCGAGCGTACTCAGAAAAGCACTACTCGCTCGAGTAATTTGCTTTATCCGAGTATCGCTGTGCTCGTCCCTGAAGATTCGGGTGCTGCTGCGGCTGACAGGTGAGTCGCAGCGGGGAGCAGGGGAGAGCGGGTGGGAGAGAGGGAGAGAAAGATCTCCCCTCCGTCCCTCCCCGCTCGCCCCTGCAGCTCCCCGCTCCATGCCGGCACCCGAATCTTCAGGGACGAGCACAGCGATACTCGGATAAAGCAAATTACTCGAGCGAGTAGTGCTTTTCCGAGTACGCTCACTCACCCCTAGTAATCACCTTACTGTGCAAACGGAAACCTTAGTGC
Organism: Eleutherodactylus coqui; assembly: GCF_035609145.1. Classification (NCBI taxonomy): domain Eukaryota; kingdom Metazoa; phylum Chordata; class Amphibia; order Anura; family Eleutherodactylidae; genus Eleutherodactylus; species Eleutherodactylus coqui. Next base: position 102,343,414 of record NC_089849.1, read on the forward strand.
CCGCTGCCACCAAATCTTCCCGCAGGTCTTTGACCACCTGCCACCTCAGTAAAGAACTGGTGATAGCCTCCCTTTTCTGCCACATCCTGGTAGTGTAACCAATGTTTGTGAACTATGCTTCTAACGCTATCTCTAAGAATATTCAGCGCCTCGGCTAGCTTTTTGTATCCTCTTTCTTGTTTGTGCAAGGCAACAATCTCTCTTTTTGAATCACTCTCTTGACTTTGCCCCATTTCCAACAAGCAGTCAAACATCCCAATCAACAAAGCTTTCACCAGTCCAGGAATTTGATGTGTTTTATCTTAAGCACACCTGATGCAACAAATGAAGCCCAGGATTAGTTGCATCAGGTGTGCTTAAGCTACACCTGATTTGTACATGTGTGCTCTTATAATAGATTTTACTAAGGGGTTTGAATAATTTTGAAGCCGCTTTCACACGGCCGAGAAAATTGGGCGTGATTTGTGCTTTGTGAGATGCACAAATATGAAGCCCATTCTTTCTAAGGGAGTCACATACATTAGTGCTTTTTTTTGTCTAGCATGTCAACCCCTATCTTGGCACGTTTCCCGAAACGCATCATCAATTGTTTACAATGGGATAGGAAAACACATTGTACAGCGTGCGTGCAAGCGTGATATAAGGTTTCCATCACAAGCTCACCGAAGTGATGGGAGACGTTTTTGACAGAAGAACTCCTTGCATCCACTGGTACATCGCATGTGTGCGATATTGGGCTGAGTTTCACGGCCCGATATCGCGCTCATCGTGTGTAGGGAGCCTGAAGTAGTCAATAAAAGTGGTATTTAGTGTTAATCTGGAGAAAATACTTGGTATATTAGTTGTGTTTGAGTTATTCATATTGCTTTTGTTTGCCTTCTGCAAATAGCTGAAAGTTTGTAAATCCGGCAAATAAGCCTAATTTGCAATGGGGGTTGAATATAGCCAGACACCAGTTACTATATATACACAGACAGCCTGTATAATTCTCCAGAGCTGCAGTCTCTCTTCTGCTGGTTGCTACTGAAAACAGTCAGCAAGCTTGAGGATGGACGGAACCTACCAGTTTAGCTCATGTTTTCCTACATCAGAAGACTGTATATAGCCAGGTGTAAACACACTGTACTATTGTACCTTGACGCCACCACAAGTGGTGGGTGTATACCACTGCTGGGCTGCTTGACAACCAGGTAAAGCCCTCCACTGCCCTATTGGCTGAAGTGACCTCTCGGGCGGAGATTGCGTTTACTTACCTCTCCAGCGCTGTGCCTTGTGCTGCGGGGAGTACTACATGGCAGCTGCAGCGAGTGACCCCGCTGATGCTGTGGGTTATTTGCGGCTGCTCCTCCTTTCTCACCTCACGCCGGCAGTGATGTCTGGCCTCCCAGCCTTCGGTCATGAACGGCGCAGCGGCCCTTTAGTGTTCGGGCTGCAGCTTCCGAGCAGTAACGCTGTGTGCCCGCACAATCATCGCTGCGATCATCGCCTGCCTTCAGCGCTGCAGGTGATTCTCTCCTCCTCCTGCACAGGGCCAGTAAGACCTGGGGTGGCACTGGGGAATGGGGGGGGCTTACACGCTACTGGGGCGAAGAGGTGACATGGGCGCTGTAGCAGCATTGAACTCTTTTGCCTACCATGGAGGGTTAGGGTTACGCTTAGTTTAACTGTTAGCCTTACATTAATCGCTGAAAATGCTTTCACGTTAATGGCGGCCGGCTCTCACATGGAAGCATTTACAGGTAAATGTAAGACTAACACTTAAACTAATCCTAACCCTAACCCTCCATCCCACCCAAAACGCCTTCCGCGCTGCTAGCCAATCAGGCAGTGGGTGCGTCACCAGGCTGTCAAGCAGCCTAACAGTGGTGTACACCCACCACTTCCGGTGGATTTAAGGTACAACAGTACCTAAACACACTTCCCAGAATGCAAGAGCAAAACATCAGCCATTACTCGGTATTACTGGAAAATGTCAGGTATTCTATAGTCCATCCAAAGGATGGGGTTCAGGGGTGAACACAGGCTTTAAAACCGCAGCCAGAGCGAGGGGATTATAAACCCTAGCAACTCAGTTTACTCCAAGTTGCAGCACCGTTTTAACTTAAGGGCGCCCCCTATCATCTCGGAATTACACACTCACCAACTGTAGGAACGAGGAGATGCGGTACAGCAGGCTCTCGATCTTGATGCGGTTGATCTGGGTGGAGTAGGCGGCTGTGCTCTTGTAGTGGCTGAGGGACAGTAGACATTCTGTGCAATGCTTCACGGCTGCTTCATAGTCCGACCTCCGGAATGATTCACATGCTTGTTCACAAGGATGAGCAGGTCTTCTGTCTGCCATGACTCAGGACAGAACTCCTGCCGAGGGAACACAACATCATCACATAATCCCAGAGAGGCACATAGGGAAACCAAGGCATTAGTAACAGAGGACAGAGCAGCAACAAGATATAGGGGTAGGCTGTCAGTAATAGATGAGATGCTGTCACTATAGTATAAGGTGTGTGGATGTCATGTCTGATCAGTATAATTATATTATACCAGTGATGTCAGTATAAGGGGGGGGGGGGGGCTGTGACAACCCCTCAGACATGATATAGGGGCTGGTTGTCAGTAATAGATGGGATACTGTCACTATAGTATAAGGTGTGTGGATGTCATGTCTGATCAGTGTAATTATATTATATTATACCAGTGATGTCAGTATAAGGGGGGGGGGCTGTGACAACCCCTCAGACATGATATAGGGGCTGGTTGTCAGTAATAGATGGGATACTGTCACTATAGTATAACGTGTGTGTGGATGTCATGTCTGATCAGTATAATTATATTATATTATACCCAGTGATGTCAGTATAAGGGGGGGGGGCTGTGACAACCCCTCAGACATGATATAGGGGCTGGTTGTCAGTAATAGATGGGATACTGTCACTATAGTATAAGGTGTGTGGATGTCATGTCTGATCAGTGTAATTATATTATACCAGTGATGTCAGTATAAGGGGGGGGGGCTGTGACAACCCCTCAGACATGATATAGGGGCCGGTTGTCAGTAATAGATGAGATACTGTCACTATAGTATAAGGTGTGTGGATGTCATGTCTGATCAGTGTAATTATATTATATTATAGCCAGTGATGTCAGTATAAGGGGGGGGGGGGGGGGCTGTGACAACCCCTCAGACATGATATAGGGGCTGGTTGTCAGTAATAGATGGGATACTGTCACTATAGTATAAGGTGTGTGGATGTCATGTCTGATCAGTGTAATTATATTATATTATACCAGTGATGTCAGTATAAGGGGGGGGGGGGGGGCGTGACAACCCCTCAGACATGATATAGGGGCTGGTTGTCAGTAATAGATGAGATACTGTCACTATAGTATAAGGTGTGTGGATGTCATGTCTGATCAGTGTAATTATATTATATTATACCAGTGATGTCAGTATAAGGTGGGGGGGGCTGTGACAACCCCTCAGACATGATATAGGGGCTGGTTGTCAGTAATAGATGGAATACTGTCACTATAGTATAAGGTGTGTGGATGTCATGTCTGATCAGTGTAATTATATTATATTATACCAGTGATGTCAGTATAAGGGGGGGAGGGGCTGTGACAACCCCTCAGACATGATATAGGGGCTGGTTGTCAGTAATAGATGGGATACTGTCACTATAGTATAAGGTGTGTGGATGTCATGTCTGATCAGTGTAATTATAGTATACCCAGTGATGTCAGTATAAGGGGGGGGGGGCTGTGACAACCCCTCAGACATGATATAGGGGCTGGTTGTCAGTAATAGATGGGATACTGTCACTATAGTATAAGGTGTGTGGATGTCATGTCTGATCAGTGTAATTATATTATACCAGTGATGTCAGTATAAGGGAGGAAGGCTGTGACAACCCCTCAGACATGATATAGGGGCTGGTTGTCAGTAGTAATGAGTTCCCACATACAGGTAACAGATGAGACTCGGCTCACTCGCAGCTGCTAATAGCCTTACTGGCAGCTGATTGCGTATTCACCGATAGCCGTGAGTGGCCGGAGTCTCATCTGCAAGCCTTCCTATAGGCGGAAAGACTCCCAAGATAGATCAAACTGAAAGATCCTGTAGGAGGCGCTAACGTTTGCTTCCTATCATCAGAAGTGACCCCTAAAGTAATGCCCCCCTCTCTGTGCCAGTTTGAACTGCCTCTTTAGCCCCTTAAGAACAGCCCATACGTCTTTTGACGGCTCTGTGTTAGAAGCCTGGCGCGGGTCTCCCAAGCCAGGGGAAGCGGGTGCTTGGCTGTCGGTTGACATCCGGACACTTGCTCTAATAGCGGGAACCGAAGATACCTTCAATTCTTGCTATTCAACTTATTACACACCATGGTCAGTGCGACCTCAACATGTAAAAGGCTAACAGAGGGAGGGCACTTCCTCTGTTACCCACCGGCCCCCCGTGATGTGATTATGGGGTCAAATGGGTTGCTATGGCACCCTGACGCCTGGACATAGCCTCTGGGTCTGCCAACTACGGTGGCCTATGAGGCTCAGCCTCTGGCTGACCTTCATAGGCTGTCTGATGCCCTACCATACTGATGTATAGTAATGTTTTAGAAGAATGCTAAAAGCTACTGGTAATAAAGTCCCCCGATGGACAAAAACAAAAGTTGAAGTCTAAAAAAATAAAAAATAGAAATAAAAATATCAAAATCCCACCTTTCCCCGTTGCTATGTAAAAAGGAGAAAAAAAATATACATATCACACATGTGGTATAGTAGCGTTCATAGTGACCAGAGGAAAGAGATAAAATATTATGTAAAAAAATAATACAAAAATCATGGCAAAAAAAGTCACTTTTGCTCACCTTACAGAAAAATGGAATAGAAAGTGATCAAAATGTTGCATCAATTAAAGGGGTTGTCCCGCGGCAGCAAGTGGGTCTATACACTTCTGTATGGCCATATTAATGCACTTTGTAATGTACATTGTGCATTAATTATGAGCCATACAGAAGTTATAAGAAGTTTTTCACTTACCTGTTCCGTTGCTAGCGTCCTCGTTCCCATGGAGCCGACTAATTTTCGCCGTCTAATGGCCAAATTAGCCGCGCTTGCGCAGTCCGGGTCTTCTTCTGTTCTCAATGGGGCTCCGTGTAGCTCCGCCCCGTCACGTGCCAATTCCAGCCAATCAGGAGGCTGGAATCGGCAATGGACCGCACAGAAGCCCTGCGGTCCACGGAGGGAGAAGATGCCGGCGGCCATCTTCAGCCGGTAAGTAAGAAGTCACCGGAGCGCGGGGATTCAGGTAAGCGCTGTGCGGATTTTTCTTTAGGTCCCTGCATCGGGGTTGTCTCGCGCCAAACGGGGAGGGGGGTTGAAAAAAAAAAAAACCCCGTTTCGGCGCGGGACAACCCCTTCAACGAAGTGCCATTAAAAAGGACAACTGCAAAAAATTCGGTCTGGACATAACGGTACCGGAACAGGATTACGTTAACATATTATCTATACTGCACCATGAAGACCGTCCGGAACGGCAGATTATGTTTATTTTACCTCAAAAAAAAAAATAGAATAAAAAGTAATCAAAATGTTATAGTGGATAAATGAAGACCAGCATTCATCCCACAAAATAACCAGCCCCCATATCGCTGGAATCGTGCTGACCCCGAGAATAAGGGTATCATTATTTATCTTGCACACTGAACGCCGTAAAAACAAAATCCAAAAACAAATAGAAATTCTTTTCCCAATCCCCCTAAAGACCCAATTAAAAAGTTATACAGAACATTTTGTGTACCCAAAAATGGTGCCGCTAAAAAAAAAAAAAAAAGGAAAAATACAGCTGGTCCTGCCAAAAAATTAAAAGGTCCTGGAATGTGACGATGAAAAAAAAAAAACTGAAAAACTAGTTGGTCATTAAGGTGCAAACAGGCTTCATCACTAAGGGGTTAATGCTACTCCTGGCTGTGACGCCAGTTAGGTCTCCAAAAGCTTGCAGTTGTCCAACTAATCCCGGAGGTCCTGTGAGGTGCGCCATCCCTGATCTAGAGGGCTGCTGCTCCGGCACCACCAGGATATGATTAACTGCTCTGTCATGTACTCCACAGCCTCGTGGTCACCGCAGGCGGGTCAGCTGGGGTCACGGATAGAAACGAAGGCTGTGGAACTGGTGCTCCGTGACTTTCACCTACAGTGTAATGTACCGAGTCATCACTTATCCGTCCTCCAGGCCATGCCCTCCTCCATGAAGGGCACAACGTCACTATATCACCTCTGCTTCAGGGGCTAACCACACTGACTTTAGCGCCGTCCGCCATGCGTGGACAATGCTCTGGGTCCGGAGACCCGCGGTCAGGCCAGGAAACACTTCGGAGCTCCACCACTGAGAAGGACGGAGCTAAATACAGTGTGGTTAGCCCTGTAGAACATAACTTGGGGAAATGTGTGCTTATACACTACATTCATATCCAGAGCTGCATTCATAGTTCTGCTGGCTTCTAATGAGCTCTCTGGATTCAGTATGAGCAGAGAATGCAGTACTGCGCTGTCATCTGTGCAGCAGTCCCCGTGGACTTTATGGCAGAATTAGGGCTCCGGGCCACGGACGATCTTGCATTGCGTTACTCGCGGCGATAATCCAGGCGGAGAGTAGCGCAGTGCACGCCTTTCATAGCAGATTGTCAGATTGTAGTATGATGTAATGCTATGATCAAAGCATTGCCTGTTGTGCTCCCCTAGGAGGACTAAAAGAAAATGTAAAAATTAAACAAAGTTTTACTGATCTAAATAAAAACAAACCTTTTGCCATGTTTACAATAAAAGAATCTAAATAAAACAAAAATACATATTTGGTATCGCCGCGTCCGGAAAATTCCGATCTATCAAAGTAACTCCGCACAGAAATGTACTTTTTAGTCACCCTATCTCCAAGAAGAAAATGTAATAAAAAGCCATCATAAAGTTGTACATATTCAAAAATATATAGCAACAGAAACTACAGGTTGTACTGCACAAAATGAGCCCTCACACAACTACGACGGAAACATTTTTAAAAAGTTATTGTGCGCAGAAGACGACAGAAAATAACCTTAAAAAAAAAAAATACAAGTACTACAGCAAAAAAAAAAAAAAAAACTTTACAAGTTTGGTATGGTAGTAATCGTACCGACCCATAGAATAAAGTTATCAGCTCATTTTTGTTGCAGTTTGTGCGCCGTAGAAACAAGATACACTGAAAGATGGCAGGGTGTCATTTTACTCCACTCAGAACTTTGTAAAAGTTTTTCAGTACATTATATGGTACGTTAAATAGCACCATTAAAACTACAACTCGTCCCGCAAAAAACAACCCGCAGACAGCGACGTCCATGGATAAATAAAGGAGTTACGATTTTTTGAACGGGTGGGAGGAAAAAACGAAAATAGAAAAAAAAACAAAAAACTTAGTCACTAAGGGGTTAATGTGCCTATAGATACGGAGTGTCCATTTGACCATCTGATTATTGATCCCCATACAGGCACGCTATTGTATGCTGAGAGGAAGGACATCTATAGGATCAGCGGCGGTCCTCTGCGCCGGAGTCCCAGCTCACACGGACAGCTTCGGGCGCGGTCACATCTCTATCAGCAGCGTATTTACTTGCGTTAAAAACCCCATTCATTTTGTGCGTAAAAACGCGGAGCAAACACACTGCATCCAGCGGGCAGTTACAGGGCGGACCCTGCACCGAGACGGGACAGACTGCGGTTTGTCATGTGCCTCGAGTAAGATCCAGCTGACCTAGAACCCCTAGTGTGGCCCTGAACAAGACGAGAGCACGGGGGCTTATTCACATGGACGCATTACACTGAGCATTACACATGCAAGATTTGCGTCCGTAATACGCAGTGAATAGAGCCCATTAATTCAATGGATGCGGCCGTATGTATTTCAGTCGCAAAAAGAGAAAAAGAAAAAAAAAAACACATTAAACACATTGTGAAGTCCTCTCCTCAGAACAGGTCATCAATATCACATCACTAGGAGTCCCACACAAAGCACCCTGCAAATCAGCTGCTGCGCGCCAAGTAAACTATATACACCCTGACACAAGCTCCGTCCCATTCACTTAAAATACACACATACTATATAAACCCCTCGCCGCCCCCATATGATGGGGGGCCCCCCAGCCGTCCCCCCGCGATGCAGCAGGCCCCCCTTCCCTCAGCAGTCCCCACGCAAAAACGGCCTCTGATTATTTCGGGGATGCAGAGATCCTCCTGTGCGGCTTCCAATGGGGCCGGCGCTGCAAGATGACACAGCCAGATAGGACATGCTGCGGTTTGTTTCCTGCATCACATCGTGGTGCCATGTGGAAAACATCACATGCATGTTTGTGCATCTCGCAGGGCAATCTTCTCGCCCGTGTGACTGCGGCCTAAAGGGGTTGTCACAGGTGAAAAAACATGGAAACAGATGTCCCTGCCTCAAATAACTAAAGGAATCGCACTCCTATCTCTCCTCCCCGGGATACAGGGTAGCGGCTCCCGCAGCGCTCCGGTCTCCGGCAGGTGAAGACACACCATTATTTAGTTTCCTGTTTTAAGGCACGGCCAAATGTTTGTTTATTTTTATTTAGACAACCCCTTTAAGGCCGGCTCACACAAGCGGACGTCCTCCCATTCAGGCGGCCGCAGCGGACTCCGGCTGTGAGCCCCGCTGGTCACCCTGCGTACCTCCCTTACCTGTATGCCGTATGACTGCGGAGGCTCACAGGCAGTCATGCGCAGTACAGGCTTTTGTTTCTTGCGTACCACCGCTTAGCAATGACGCGGGTACCGCAGCCCATGTACGCGGGTACCGCTGCGTGTCCAATCTTTTCACGTTCCTCGTACGCACCGTCCATTGTTTTCAATGGGACAGTAAAACACATTGCATGGCGTGCGCGGTGCATGTGAGCACGATGCGAGGTTTCCCATTGAAAACAGTGAGAAATACTCGCCGATCCACCAACGCGGCAGAAAGTCGCACCGGAGGAGAGCTACTGGACTGAAGTGTTGCAAGGCCCCACCGCCCCCCCAAGCCTGCTCGGACGAGAATGCACTTACTCGAGAAGAGCGATGCTCGTTTCAGTAACTGCATTATGCAAGCGTGCTCGCTCATCTCTATCTACATTGACACAATGTAACAAAGCCTCAGCTGTGAGGGTACTAGGGTGTGTTCATATCTGTGCTAAACGTTGTCATTGTTTTGCTCCATCATCTGTGCAGCGGGTATGACTGGCACCCGATGGACCCCATGGAGCAGAACAGATACGTTGGATTTCCATCATGGGGATCGGCATTATAGCCGACAGAACCGCACTGAAGGAGGCACTATTATTTCCCGGAAAATCAGAAATCTGCCAGGTCGGCTGCTATAGGGACCCCCAAAGCAGATGTCACCAACGCCTCAGGGCCCGATCACACAGCCGTCATGTACCCCGAGTATAAGAAGACTAATGGAGGTCAGAAAGTCACAGGAAACCCTCCTTATATCAGAAAATATTTATCAAAAGACCCCCAAAGAGACCCCAAGAACAAGGGAAAATACGCAGTGCCTGCCAACACAGGACTCCCCAACAGTAGAGACTGTACCCCTATCCCCACCGTCACAAGACCGCCGTCACACCATCCCTGCCGGTCCAGGCCAACACAAGACCGCCGTCACACGACCGCCGTCACACGCCGACACAAGACCGCCGTCACACCATCACCGCCGCTCCAGGCCGACACAGAATCCCCGCCGCTCCAGGCCGACACAGAATCCCCGCCGCTCCAGGCCGACACACCATCCCCGCCGCTCCAGGCCGACACACCATCCCCGCCGCTCCAGGCCGACACACCATCCCCGCCGCTCCAGGCCGACACACCATCCCCGCCGCTCCAGGCCGACACACCATCCCTGCCGCCCCAGGCAGACACAAGGCCGCCGCCGCCACACCATCCCCGCCGCTCCAGGCCGACACAAGGCCGCCGCCGCCACACCATCCCCGCCGCTCCAGGCCGACACAAGGCCGCCGCCGCCACACCATCCCCGCCGCTCCAGGCCGACACAAGGCCGCCGCCACACCATCCCCGCCGCTCCAGGCCGACACAAGGCCGCCGCCACACCATCCCCGCCGCTCCAGGCCGACACAAGGCCGCCGACACAAGGCCGCCGCCACACCATCCCCGCCGCTCCAGGCCGACACAAAGCCGCCGCCACACCATCCCCGCCGCTCCAGGCCGACACAAGACCCCCGCCACACCATCCCCGCCGCTCCAGGCCGACACAAGACCCCCGCCACACCATGCCCGCCGCTCCAGGCCGACACAAGACCCCCGCCACACCATGCCCGCCGCTCCAGGCCGACACAAGACCCCCGCCACACCATCCCCGCCGCTCCAGGCCGACACAAGACCCCCGCCACACCATCCCCGCCGCTCCAGGCCGACACAAGACCCCCGCCACACCATCCCCGCCGCTCCAGGCCGACACAAGACCCCCGCCACACCATGCCCGCCGCTCCAGGCCGACACAAGACCCCCGCCACACCATGCCCGCCGCTCCAGGCCGACACAAGACCCCCGCCACACCATGCCCGCCGCTCCAGGCCGACACAAGACCCCCGCCACACCATCCCCGCCGCTCCAGGCCGACACAAGACCCCCGCCACACCATCCCCGCCGCTCCAGGCCGACACAAGACCCCCGCCACACCATGCCCGCCGCTCCAGGCCGACACAAGACCCCCGCCACACCATGCCCGCCGCTCCAGGCCGACACAAGACCCCCGCCACACCATCCCCGCCGCTCCAGGCCGACACAAGACCCCCGCCACACCATCCCCGCCGCTCCAGGCCGACACAAGACCCCCGCCACACCATCCCCGCAGCTCCAGGCCGACACAAGACCCCCGCCACACCATCCCCGCCGCTCCAGGCCGACACAAGACCCCCGCCACACCATCCCCGCCGCTCCAGGCCGACACAAGACCCCCGCCACACCATCCCCGCCGCTCCAGGCCGACACAAGACCCCCGTCACCCCATCCCCGCCGCTCCAGGCAGACACAAGACCCCCGTCACCCCATCCCCGCCGCTCCAGGCAGACACAAGACCCCCGTCACCCCATCCCCGCCGCTCCAGGCAGACAAGACCCCCGTCACCCCATCCCCGCCGCTCCAGGCAGACACAAGACCCCCGTCACCCCATCCCCGCCGCTCCAGGCAGACACAAGACCCCCGTCACCCCATCCCCGCCGCTCCAGGCCGACAAGACCGCCGTCACACCATCCCCATCGTCACACCATCCCCACTGCACCAACACAACACCACCGTTGCACCATCCCCACCCCCACACCTCACGGCCATCACACCATCCCCAGACCGCCATCATCAGCACCATTCCCCAACAAGATAATACTATCACCACTACTGCACGCCCGCGCAGCACCATAATCACACCACTACTCCCTGACAATATAAAACCACCATCACGGCATTCCCACAACTACTCCAATGTAATGTCGCCACCACGTACCCGCCGCCCCCCACATAACCCCGCCACCACGTACCCGCCGCCCCCCACATAACCCCGCCGCCCCGTAGCCCCTGCCCCCCACATAGCCCCGCCACCATGCACCCACCCCCTCCAGTATAACCCCACCATCATGCACCCACCCCCAATATAACCCCGCCATCATGCACCCACCCCCCATATAACCCCGCCATCATGCACCCACCCCCCCATATAACCCCGCCATCATGCACCCACCCCCCCATATAACCCCGCCATCATGCACCCACCCCCCATATAACCCCGCCATCATGCACCCACCCCCCCATATAACCCTGCCATCATGTACCCACCCCGAATATAACCCCGCCATCATGTACCCACCCCCCCCAATATAACCCCGCCATCATGTACCCACCCCCCCCCCCATATAACCCCGCCATCATGTACCCACCCCCCCCATATAACCCCGCCATCATGTACCCACCCCCCCCATATAACCCCGCCATCATGTACCCACCCCCCCATATAACCCCGCCATCATGTACCCACCCCCCCATATAACCCCGCCATCATGTACCCACCCCCCCCCCACATAGCCCCGCCGCCCCCCACATAGCCCCGCCGCCCCCCACATAGCCCCGCCATCATGCACCCACCCCCTCCAGTATAACCCCGCCATCATGCACCCACCCCCAATATAACCCCGCCATCATGCACCCACCCCCCCCATATAACCCCGCCATCATGCACCCACCCCGAATATAACCCCGCCATCATGCACCCACCCCGAATATAACCCCGCCATCATGCACCCACCCCGAATATAACCCCGCCATCATGCACCCACCCCGAATATAACCCCGCCATCATGCACCCACCCCGAATATAACCCCGCCATCATGCACCCACCCCGAATATAACCCCGCCATCATGCACCCACCCCGAATATAACCCCGCCATCATGCACCCACCCCGAATATAACCCCGCCATCATGCACCCACCCCGAATATAACCCCGCCATCATGTACCCACCCCGAATATAACCCGACCATCATGTACCCACCCCAATATAACCCCGCCATCATGTACCCACCCCCCCATATAACCCCGCCATCATGTACCCCCCCCATATAACCCCGCCATCATGCACCCACCCCCCCCATATAACCCCGCCATCATGTACCCACCCCCCCATATAACCCTGCCATCATGTACCCACCCCCCCCATATAACCCCGCCATCATGTACCCACCCCCCCCATATAACCCCGCCATCATGTACCCACCCAGAATATAACCCCGCCATCATGTACCCACCCCCCCATATAACCCCGCCATCATGTACCCCCCCCATATAACCCCGCCATCCTGTACCCACCCCCCTATATAACCCCACCATCCTATACCCACCGCCCCATATAACCCCGCCATCCTGTAACCACCGCCCCCCCAATAACCCCGCCATCCTGTACCGGCAGCCCCCCCATATAACCCCACCATCCTGTACCCGCCGCCCCCCATATAACCCCACCATCATGTACCCGCCGTCCCCAATATAACCCCACCATCATGTACCCGCCGTCCCCAATATAACCCCACCATCATGTACCCGCCGCCACCAATATAACCCCACCATCATGTATCCACCGCCCCCCATATAACACCCCTATTATCAGCATAAAGTAGTAGCCCCTGATACAGCCGTGGATACTACATTATTACACCCTCCCAGCACGCTGGTATGGTATTTGGCCCCCGCCTGCTGCCCCCAGGAACAAGTTGTAAGTATTCGCACCCCTTTATATAACAAGCTGAAATAACCCCTCTCACCCGGCGTATTGTCCCGCCCGGCCGCCCCCCGCCCCCACACACCCGTCCGGGGTGACCCGCTGCCCCCTCGGTGCCCGTCCTCTGCCCTGCGGCCTGCTCCAACCCTGGCGCCGGGCGCTCGCCTGTTCCTGCAGGCCGGGAATGTAAACAGACGGCCGGGCCGCACTCTGCAGGCCTCTCCGCTGCCCCCTACGGCGCTGGCCTGTCGGTGCAGGCCCCGGGGGTCGGGCAGAGGGCTGTGTGCAGGGCCGGGGGGAGCACCGGGGACCGGTTGGGGGGGGCTCTGTGCCGGGGGGTGTCAGGACTTACCTGTCATTACTTTCTACGCCATCTTGGATCCGACTTGTCAAGAGCTGCAAAGCACGACGGGAAATATACGAGACTCCCAGAGAGGGAGGAAGAGACTGAGGCAGCCGGGAGAGAGAGAGAGAGAGAGAGAGAGAGAGGAAGAGACAGAGACAGAGACAGAGACCGAGGGGGAAGAGAAGGAAGCGTCCGGGAGAGACACATGCAGAGGGAGGAAGAGACCGAGGGAGACACACATGGAGAGGAGGAAGAGACGGACGGAAACAGGGCAGCTGAGAGACCCACGGAGAGGGAGGAAGGGACAGAAACTCAAGGAGACAGGGAAAGAGGAAGAGACAGAGACTGAGGGAGACAGGGAAGATGGAAGAGACAGAGACTCAGGAAGCCACACGGAGGGAGAGACAGACACTCAGAAAGGAAGAGACAGAGACTCGGGGAGACACACAGGGAGGAAGAGACAGAGACTTAGGGAGGAAGAGACAGAGACTCAGGGAGACACAGAGGGAGGAAGAGACAGACTCCGGGAGACACACAGGGAGGAAGAGACAGACTCGGGGAGACACAGAGGGAGGAAGAGACAGACTCAGGGAGACACAGAAGGAGGAAGAGACAGACTCAGGGAGACACAGAGGGAGGAAGAGACAGAGACTGAGGGAGACAGGGAAGATGGAAGAGACAGAGACTCAGGAAGACACACGGAGGAAGAGACAGACACTCAGAAAGGAAGAGACAGAGACTCGGGGAGACACACAGGGAGGAAGAGACAGAGACTTAGGGAGGAAGAGACAGACTCAGGGAGACACAGAGGGAGGAAGAGACGAGACTCAGGGAGACACAGAGGGAGGAAGAGACAGACTCCGGGAGACACAGAGGGAGGAAGAGACAGACTCGGGGAGACACAGAGGGAGGAAGAGACAGACTCAGGGAGACACAGAAGGAGGAAGAGACAGACTCAGGGAGACACAGAAGGAGGAAGAGACAGACTCAGGGAGACACAGAGGGAGGAAGAGACAGACTCAGGGAGACACAGAGGGAGGAAGAGACAGACTCAGGGAGACACAGAGGGAGGAAGAGACAGACTCAGGGAGACACAGAGGGAGGAAGAGACAGACTCAGGGAGACACAGAGGGAGGAAGAGACAGACTCAGGGAGACACAGAGGGAGGAAGAGACAGACTCAGGGAGACACAGAGGGAGGAAGAGACAGACTCAGGGAGACACAGAGGGAGGAAGAGACAGACTCAGGGAGACACAGAAGGAGGAAGAGACAGACTCAGGGAGACACAGAGGGAGGAAGAGACGAGACGCACAGGGAGGAAGAGACAGAGACTCAGGGAGACACACAGGGAGGAAGAGACAGAGACTCAGGGAGACACAGAGGGAGGAAGAGACAGACTCTGAGAGACAGAGGGAGGAAGAGACAGACTCCGAGAGACACAGAGGGAGGAAGAGATAGACTCCGGGAGACACAGAGGGAGGAAGAGACAGACTCAGGGAGACACAGAGGGAGGAAGAGACAGAGACTCAGGGAGACACAGAGGGAGGAAGAGACAGAGACTCAGGGAGACACAGAGGGAGGAAGAGACAGAGACTCAGGGAGACACAGAGGGAGGAAGAGACAGAGACTCGGAGACACAGAGGGAGGAAGAGACAGAGACTCAGGGAGACACAGAGGGAGGAAGAGACAGAGACTCAGGGAGACACAGAGGGAGGAAGAGACAGAGACTCAGGGAGACACAGAGGGAAGAAGAGACAGCCTCAGGGAGACACACAGGGAGGAAGGGACAGAGACTCAGGGAGACACAGAGGGAGGAAGGGACAGAAACTCAAGGAGACAGGGAAAGAGGAAGAGACAGAGACTGAGGGAGACAGGGAAGATGGAAGAGACAGAGACTCAGGAAGACACACGGAGGAAGAGACAGACACTCAGAAAGGAAGAGACAGAGACTCGGGGAGACACACAGAGAGGAAAAGACAGACTCAGGGAGACACACAGGGAGGAAGAGACAGAGACTTAGGGAGGAAGAGACACAGACTCAGGGAGACACAGAGGGAGAAAAAGAGACAGACTCAGGGAGACACAGAGGGAGGAAGAGACAGAGACTCAGGGAGACACAGAGGGAAGAAGAGACAGCCTCAGGGAGACACACAGGGAGGAAGGGACAGAGACTCAGGGAGACACAGAGGGAGGAAGGGACAGAAACTCAAGGAGACAGGGAAAGAGGAAGAGACAGAGACTGAGGGAGACAGGGAAGATGGAAGAGACAGAGACTCAGGAAGACACACGGAGGAAGAGACAGACACTCAGAAAGGAAGAGACAGAGACTCGGGGAGACACACAGGGAGGAAGAGACAGAGACTCAGGGAGACACAGAGGGAGGAAGAGACAGAGACTCAGGGAGACACAGAGGGAGGAAGAGACAGAGACTCAGGGAGACACAGAGGGAGGAAGAGACAGAGACTCAGGGAGACACAGAGGGAGGAAGAGACAGAGACTCAGGGAGACACATAGGGAGGAAGAGACAGACTCAGGGAGAAACACAGGGAGGAAGAGACAGATTCAGGGAGACACAGAGGGAGGAAGAGACAGAGACTCAGGGAGACACAGAGGGAGGAAGAGACAGAGACTCAGGGAGACACAGAGGGAGGAAGAGACAGAGACTCAGGGAGACACAGAGGGAGGAAGAGACAGAGACTCAGGGAGACACAGAGGGAGGAAGAGACAGAGACTCAGGGAGAAACATAGGGAGGAAGAGACAGACTCAGGGAGAAACACAGGGAGGAAGAGACAGATTCAGGGAGACACAGAGGGAGGAA
Organism: Eleutherodactylus coqui; assembly: GCF_035609145.1. Classification (NCBI taxonomy): domain Eukaryota; kingdom Metazoa; phylum Chordata; class Amphibia; order Anura; family Eleutherodactylidae; genus Eleutherodactylus; species Eleutherodactylus coqui. The sequence goes on from NC_089849.1 coordinate 102,359,878, forward strand.
GAGACAGAGACTCAGGGAGACACAGAGGGAGGAAGAGACAGAGACTCAGGGAGGAAGAGACAGAGACTCAGGGAGGAAGAGACAGAGACTCAGGGAGACAGAGAAGGAGAAAGGACAGAGACTCAGGAAGGAAGAGAAGGAAGCGTCCAGGAGAGACACATACAGAGAGAGGAGGAGACGAACGGAAACAGGGCAGCTGAGAGACCCACAGAGAGGGAGGAAGGGACAGAAACTCAGGGAGATACACAGGAAGGAAGAAACAGAGACTCAGTGAGACACGGAGGGAGGAAGAGACACAGACTCAGGGAGACAGGGATGGAGGAAGAGACAGAGACTCAGGGTGACACACAGGGAAGAAGGGACAGAGACTCGGCGAGACAGGGAAGGAGGAAGAGACAGAGACTCGCAGGGAGGAAGGGAGAGACTCAAGAAGACACAGAGGGAGGAAGCGACACAGACTCAGGGAGACAGGGATGGAGGAAGAGACAGACTCAGGGAGACACAGAGGGAGGAAGAGACAGACTCGGAGACAGAGGGAGGAAGCGACACAGACTCAGGGAGACACAGAGGGAGGAAGGGACAGAGACTCGGGGAGACAGGGATGGAGGAAGAGACAGAGACTCAGGGTGACACACAGGGAGGAAGGGGCAGAGACTCGGGGAGACGGAAGGAGGAAGGGACAGAGACTTGGGGAGACAGGCACACAGGGAGGAAGAGACAGAGACTCTGGGAGACGGAAGAGACAGAGACACAGGGAGGAAGAGACAGAGACTCAGGTAGACAGGGAAGGAGGAAGAGACAGAGACTCAGGGAGACACAGAAGGATAGGAATCAAGAGACAGTCTGCATGAAGAGACAGAGAATAAAGGAGACTGACAGAGGAAGAGACAGTGATAGAGAAGAGGAAGCGACTGAGTCAAATAGAGGCAGCTGGGAGACCCACAGTAAGAGGAGAAGACAGGGACTGAGAAAGAAGGAAGAGACTTAAGGTGCCTGAGTGAGACAGAGGCTGATGGGAGAGACAGAGAAGAGACTCCGAGAAGAAAGAAAGGACAGAGACTGAAGGAAAACACATGGAGAGAGAAAGAGACTGAGGAAGTCAGAAAATAAAAAAAACAGAGCCAGCCAGGAAGAGACCCTCAGAGACTGAGGGAGAAACGCATGGAGAGGGATTAAGAGACAGGCAGCCGGGAGAGACAGAGACAGCCAGGAGAGTCACACAGAGAGGGAGGAAGAGACTGAATTATAAAGACATATAGGGGTGGAAGGGACAGAGACTGAAAAAGAAACATAAAGATGGAAGAGACAGACAGAGAGAATGACAGAGACAGGGAGAAACACATGGAGAGGGAGAAAGAGACTGCAGAAGACAGAGAGCGAAGAGACAGAGCAGCTGGGAGATGCGCAGAGAGCAAGGAAGAGACTTGGGGCTCCGTGTTTTCTTGCGCCATACAACACACTTTCATGGCCCGTGTCAGTCCGTCATAGTGACTAATTGCTGTATTTTTTTCCCGTTTGCGTAAAATACGTCCGAATACCACAGCGCAAATCAGTAGGATCTGTGGTGTCCGCATGACACGTAAAAAGTCGGCGCCGCAAACACGTCCGTGTGGATGAGCCCTAAAGGAGGAGGAGACTGGGACCGGGCTCACACGACCGTAAGCGGAAAACTCTGCCGGGGTCACACAGCGCTTTACCAGTGAGGGACCGCCGGTGAGCCGGCCTATCGACACGTGGGGCAGCGAAATTGTACTGCGCATGTCCGGCTGTTTATATTTCCCACACCATCGGAACATATAAATACACATGTGATTACGTGTGGGCAGCGCTAATAACGCACCCATAGAGGACAATGGTCTCTCGCGCGTAGGACGCGGCAAAATAGAACATACTGCGTTCTTTTTTGCACTTGCATACTACGCAATTTCTACGCGCTAAGGTGAGCGGTACTGCGTATGGCAATGTATCTGACTGCCTGCGAATTACTGCATATCACGCACAATGCACTGCAATCATACACGCCCGGCCTAAGCCTCATGTCTACGGGCAGAATTGAATTGCGGATCACCTGCGCGGACCATCCGCAGTTCAATATGCGCTATAGATCACTGGGCATCCGCAGTTAATTAAATACCTACAGATGTCCCTTCTTCCCGTCGTGCGTATCACACACACGGGAAAAAATGCAGCATGCTCCATATTCTGTAGATTCCCATATGGATGAGAAGCCGTCCGATCCGCGGCACACCCGCAGCTCACACTGCGGACGTGAACTGCGCATGTGTGCAGCATGCCGGCCGGCGCCCGAGCACACCCGCAGTGCAGAAGAAAGAAGATCTGGCCGGGACAGAGAAGACCCTCACCGCTTCAGAACAGATGAGAAAATATCCATGGCTGCCGGTACGGGTGGAACTCGCTGCGGGTTTCTGCATCCATGTGCGCCCGTGGACATGAGGCCTAAGGGAGACACAGCGGATACAAATGAGAGAAACATGGAGAAGGAAGAGACAGCAACTTAGGAGAGAAAGGGAGCAAGAGACAGAGCGAGTCAAAGAGTGACTAAGAGAGAAAAAACAAAATAGAGACACTTGTTATAGTGTAGATATGTATCGATGGTATCCCCCGATGGCAAAGAGGGTCTAGGGCAGTGATGGCGAACCTTCAGTGGCCCCAGTGTAATAGTGACACCCCACAGCAGCCCCCAGAATAATAGTGACACCCCACAGCGGCCCCCAAAATAATAGTGACACCCCACAGCGGCCCCCAAAATAATAGTGACACCCCACAGCGGCCCCTTGAATAATAGTGACACCCCACAGTGGCCCCCAGTATAATAGTGACACTCCACAGCAGCCCCAATGTGATAGTGACATCCCACAGCGGCCCTAGTGTAATAGTGACATCCCACAGTGGCCCCCAGTATAATAGTGACACTCCACAGCAGCCCCAGTGTAATAGTGACATCCCACAGCAGCCCTAGTGTAATAGTGACATCCAACAGCAACCCCACAAGAGCCACATACTTACCCTCTCCTCCTCGTGGAAGCTTTGCTGCCCCTTTGCTCAGCATTGCTGCTCGGCGCTGATCCCAGGTGCACACTGTGACGTCAGTGTGCTGCCGGACGCCTCCTCCCCTGCTCTCGCGGAACCGAAGAGGAGACGTCAAGGGAGGGGGGAGGAGGATCCCGGCTGCACACTGATGTCACAGTGTGCTCCGGGATCAGCACCGCTAGCAGCGCAGCTGAGTGAATGCCAGCAGGGGAGCCGCGGCCCCTGCCAGTATTCTCTAAGATGGTAAGGGGCTGATGGCGGCACGTGCATGGTATAGTATAGTGTCTATGGTATCATCCGATGGCAAAGAGAGGCTAGGACATCACCCTATCATGGTATAATATAGTGTCTATGGTATCACCCGATGGCAAATAGAGACTAGGACATCACCTTATCATGGTATAGTATAGTGTCTATGGTATCACCCTATGGCAAAGAGAGACATGGACATTGCCATATCATGGTATAGTATAGTGTCTATGGTATCACCCTATGGCAAAGAGAGACTAGGACATCACCCTATCAGGGTATAGTATAGTGTCTATGGTATCACCCGATGGCAAATAGAGGCTAGGACATCACCCTATCATGGTATAGTATAGTGTCTATGGTATCACCCGATGGCAAAGAGAGACTAGGACATTTCCATATCATGCTATAGTATAGTGTCTATGGTATCACCCTATGGCAAAGAGAGACTAGGACATCGCCATATCATGGTATAGTATCTATGGTATCAACCAATGGCAAAGAGAGACTAGTACATCGCCATATCATGGTATAGTATAGTGTCTATGGTATCACCCTATGGCAAAGAGAGATTAGGACATTGCCATATCATGGTATAGTATCTATGGTATCAGCTGATGGCAAAGAGAGACTAGGACATCGTCATATCATGGTATAGTATAGTGTCTATGGTATCACCCGATGGGAAAGAGAGACTAGGACATCGCCATATCATGGGATAGTATAGTGTCTATGGTATCACCCGATGGCAAAGAGAGACTAGGACATTGCCATATCATGGTATAGTATAGTGTCTATGGTATCACCCTATGGCAAAGAGAGACTAGGACATCGCCATATCATGGTATAGTATCTATAGTATCAGCTGATGGCAAAGAGAGACTAGGACATTGCCATATCATGGTATAGTATAGTGTCTATGGTATCACCCGATGGCACAGATAGACTAGGACATCGCCTCATGCAGAGCTCAGAAGACTGGGCATAAAAATATGCAATAGATTGTAAGGCCCCAAACAATAGGCATCAGTGAAAGAGATCTCTCCCCCCCGCCGCCCCCCCGAATCTGCTCGGACCAGTAAGCAGTTACTCGAGAAGAGCGATGCTCGCTCATCTCTATGCCATACCTTTTTTATTTTTCTGTTGATATAGTTGAGCGAGGGCCCCTTTTTTTTTCGGGACGTCCTGCAATTTGCGTTGGTACCGTTTTGGAGTACATACGGCTTTTTGATCGCTTTTTATTGCATATCTTTTTCGAGACAGGGTGACCAGAGAGCGCTATTTTTTTCTGACTTATGTTCATCATGTGGGGTAAATAATGCGTTACTTTGATAGATCTGACTTTGATGGACACAGCGATACCAAATATGTATTTTTGTTTTATTATTTAGATCCTTTTATTATAAATATGGCAAAAGTTTTTTTTTTAACTTTTATAACTTTATTTTTCTTAATAATTAGTAAAATTTATTGATCTTACTTTTACTTTTTTTTGAGTCCCCAGAGGGGACAACAACTTGCGGTGCTTTGAGCGCTCCTGCAGTATGATGTAATGCCATGCGCTTGGCTTGATAGGCATTCTGCCATGACAGCCCTGGGCCTTTCAGAAAGCCGTGCGGATGCTATGATACCCGCACAGCTCCCTGCGATCTCATCGCAGGAACCCATACGGGACCCCCCAAAATCAACCGGGGTATTTAAATGCTGCTTCAATGGAAGCCGTCTCTGCGGGATCTGCATAAAAATGGAGCATGCTGCGATTTTTTTTTTTTCCGGACCAAAAGGTCCGCCAATCCAATCCGCATGCTTTTCTCCATTTGCGGACGTCCATGCTTCTCTATGGGCGGCTTGATTTGCGGATCTCCCGCCCATGGACATTGGGCCTAAGACTTTTTTTTTTCCAAGACACATCCTACGTACAAAAGTAAAGTACAGCTATGGGGTTCAGTTTGGCTATTTGGTGGGTTTCATATTTGCATTGGAACCTCTGGACGGAGAATCATTCTCAGATCCGCCTCAAAATAGCGGAAGAAAGATCACTGCATGCAGCGCGCCTTCTTTCAGCCAAAAGCTAGGCGGAAACCAAATGTACCTAATTATGGTCAATCAGGTCCATTTGGCGCTGTTCAGTTCCATGCTGAGACAGAGCCGTTCGGTCGTGGGGATTCCCCTTTCTTCCCGAACAGAGCAGAATTCCCAACGCAAGTGTAAAACCACTATTTTATTTGCGATTTGCTATACAGATAGTTTTAAAAAGACATTTATCTACCCCAACGCATAGTTCGGAGCAAATGCCAAAATCTGGAAGGGATACATTGACGACACATTTTGTATGTGTGGAGGCAGTGGACACCCTACCCTACCTCCATTCCTACTTAAAGGGGTTTTAAAAGAATAACAAGTTTTCCCCTGCCCGTAGGATAGGGAATAACTTGCTGATCAGTGGGCACCTCACCGCTGAGACCACTGCCAATCTCCAGGATGGGACTCATGTGTCCTGCTCTCCTGCCACTGTGGTGATTGCTTCTTCCCCAGTAGCAGTGCCATCATTCTGAGATTGTCTATCCCTGTCTCTAACATCATGTTGCCTCTCTACCAGAAACGGAATATTTCAAAAATGTAATTTCATGTGTTACTGCCATTGGCTATTCGACCTAAGGGTGCCCACCCACTAGCGTTTTTTTACTGCGAAATTCGCAGCGTTTTTTTTTTTCTGCAGGGGTCTTTGGGCTATGGGACATGCAAAGCTAAAATCGCGATCGCGCAAAATCGCGATATCGCGGTAAATCGCGATTTTGCGTGATCGCGATTTTTACATTACAAGTCCCATAGACCCCCTGCAGAAAAAAAAAACCTGCGAATTTCGCAGTGAAAAAAAACGCCAGTGGGTGGGCGCCCTAAACCTGATATTTCCATCTCAGTGTGCGGTTACCATAACTCCTAGGCAGCACGCCCGCTGTCTTGGGGTCCTACTTGATTTCGATCTTTCCTTCACTCCTTACGTTTAATCATTTGCTTGTTCATTGTCACCTGCGCCTCAAAAACATTTCCAGAACCTGCCTTTTTCTTACTGTGGATACACATAAATACTCCTTGTTGCCCTGATTCATTCTCAGCTTGATGACTCGAGCTCAGTACTGATTGATCTTAAACGCTTCCCTCTCCAATCTATCCTGAATGCAGCAGTTAGGCTCTAATTTCTGTCCAACTACGCCCCCACCCTGTGACCTTCACTGCAATGGTTTCCCGTCTACTGTAGAATATATTTTAAACTCGTCACTGTCATCCGTATGGCTCTCTATAGTGTTGCACTGCCCTGTATCTCCTCTCTCATCTCTGTCTACCACCCTAACCATGAATTGTGTTTTGTTAATGACCTTACACTAAATTCCTTCTTAATGTGAAACTCCCACTCCCATCTCCAAGATTTTTCACGCGTTGCACCAGTTCACTCATAGTTTGTAAGCTCTTGTGAGCAGGACCCTCACTCCTATTTTCTCATAGTCTGTAAGCTCCTGTGAGCAGGACCCTCACCCCTATTTCCTCATAGTCTATAAACTCTTGTGAGCAGGACCCTCACCCCTATTTCCTCACAGATTGTAAGCTCTTATAAGCAGGACCCTCACCCCTATTTCCTCACAGATTGTAAGCTCTTATAAGCAGGACCCTCACCCCTATTTCCTCACAGATTGTAAGCTCTTATAAGCAGGACCCTCACCCCTATTTCCTCACAGATTGTAAGCTCCTTATAAGCAGGACCCTCATCCCTATATCCTGATAGTCTATAACACTGGTGGCAAACCTATGGCACGCTTGCCAAAGGCGGCATGCAGAGCCTTCCCTACTGGCACGCGCCACCATCAGCCCCTCACCATGTTAAGAGAATACCGGCAGGGGCCGCGGCTCCCCTGCCGGCATTCACTCAGCTGCACTGCTAGCGGCCTTAATCCCGGCGCACACTGTGATGTCAGTGTGCAGCCAGGATCCCCCCCCCCCCTTGACGTCTCCTCTTAGGGTCCGCAAGAGCAGGGCAGGAGGTGTCCGGCAGTACAGTGACGTCACAGTGTGCACCCGGGATCAGCGCCGAGCAGAGGGGCAACAGAGCTTTCACGAGGAGGAGGGGGTAAGTATGTGGGTCTTGGGGGGGGGGGCGCTGTTGGATGTCACTATTACACTACGGCCACTGTGGGATGTCACTATCACACTGGGGCTGCTGTGGAGTGTCACTATTGTACTGGGGGCCACTGTGGGGTGTCACTATAATACGGTGGGCCGCTGTGGGATGTCACTATTACACTGGGGCTGCTGTGGAGTGTCACTATTGTACTGGGGGCCACTGTGGGGTGTCACTATTATTCAAGGGGCCGCTGTGGGGTGTCCCTATTATTCTGGGGGCCGCTGTAGGGTGTCACTATTACACTGGGGCCGCTGTGGGATGTCCCTATTACACAGGGGCCGCTGTGGGGTGTCAATATTAAACTGGGGCCGATGTGGGTGTCACTATTATACTGTGGGCCACTGTGGGATGTCACTATTACAGTGGGGCCGCTGTGGGGTGTCCCTATTATTCTGGGGGCTGCCGTGGGGTGTCACTATTGCACTAGGGCCGCTGTGGGGTGTCACTATTTCACTAGGGGCCACTGTAGGGTGTCACTATTACACTGGGGCCGGTGTGGGGTGGGCACTGTTACCACTAGGGGGGTCACTATTACTGCTGGGGGCGCTGGAGGGGGTCACTATTATCGCTGGGGGAAGGTCACTTTTACCGCTGGGGGATGTTTACATGTGGTGGAAATGGGCAGAGCTGCTTCAAAATAGACAGGGTGCAGATTTTGACTGCTTTTTGAATCCGGAAATGCTGCTGAATTTTCCATAGAAATTTCCGCTGCATTCTGCAGTATTTCCGCACGCTGTCTATTTTGAAGCGACCCTGTCCTTTTTAGAACGGCGGGGGTAAAATCATACGTCGTGATAAGCCCCGCCCCCTGACATGTTGGCACTTTCCAGTAAATAAGTGGGTTTTGGATTGCAGTTTGGGCACTCGGTCTCTGAAAGGTTCACATCACTGGTCTGTAAGCTCTTATGAGCAGGACCCTCACCCCTATTTCCTGATAGTCTGTAAGCTCTTGTGAGCAGGACCCTCACTTCTGTTTCCTCATAGTCTGTAAGCTCTGTGAGCAGGACCCTCACCCCTATTTCCTGATAGTCTATAAGCTCTTGTGAGCAGGACCCTCACCCCTATTTCCTGATAGTCTATAAGCTCTTGTGAGCAGGACCCTCACCCCTATTTCCTGATAGTCTATAAGCTCTTGTGAGCAGGACCCTCACCCCTATTTCCTGATACTCTATTAGCTCTTGTGAGCAGGACCCTCACCCCTATTTCCTGATACTCTATAAGCTCTTGTGAGCAGGACCCTCACCCCTATTTCCTCATAGTCTATAAGCTCTTGCGAGCAGGACCCTCACTCCTATTTCCTGATAGTCTATAAGCTCTTGCGAGCAGGACCTTCACTCCTATTTCCTGATAGTCTATAAGCTATTGTGAGCAGGACCCTCACCCCTATTTCCTGATAGTCTATAAGCTCTTCCATAGAAATTTCCGCTGAGGACATTCTGCAGTATTTCCGCACGCTGTCTATTTTGAAGCGACCCTGTCCTTTTTAGAACGGCGGGGGTAAAATCATACGTCGTGATAAGCCCCGCCCCCTGACATGTTGGCACTTTCCAGTAAATAAGTGGGTTTTGGGTTGCAGTTTGGGCACTCGGTCTCTGAAAGGTTCACATCACTGGTCTGTAAGCTCTTATGAGCAGGACCCTCACCCCTATTTCCTGATAGTCTATAAGCTCTTGTGAGCAGGACCCTCACTCCTATTTCCTGATAGTCTATAAGCTCTTGCGAGCAGGACCTTCACTCCTATTTCCTGATAGTCTATAAGCTCTTGTGAGCAGGACCCTCACCCCTATTTCCTGATACTGTATAAGCTCTTGTGAGCAGGACCCTCACCCCTATATCCTGATAGTCTATAAGCTCTTGTGAGCAGGACCCTAAATCCTATTTCCTGATAGTCTATAAGCTCTTGCGAGCTGGACCTTCACTCCTGTTTCCTGATAGTCTATAAGCTCTTGTGAGCAGGACCCTCACCCCTATTTCCTGATATTCTATAAGCTCTTGTGAGCAGGACCCTCACCCCTATATCCTGATGGTCTATAAGCTCTTGTGAGCAGGACCCTCACTCCTATTTCCTGATAGTCTATAAGCTCTTGTGAGCAGGACCCTCACCCCAATTTCCTGATAGTCTATAAGCTCTTGTGAGCAGGACCCTCACTCCTATTTCCTGATACTCAGCTCTTGTGAGCAGGACCCTCACTCCTATTTCCTGATAGTCTATAAGCTCTTGTGAGCAGGACCCTCACCCCTATTTCCTGATAGTCTATAAGCTCTTGTAAGCAGGACCCTCACCCTATTTCCTGATACTGTATAAGCTCTTGTGAGCAGGACCCTCACCCCTATTTCCTGATACTCTATAAGCTCTTGTGAGCAGGACCCTCACCCCTATTTCCTCATAGTCTATAAGCTCTTGCGAGCAGGACCCTCAATCCTACTTCCTGATAGTTTATAAGCTCTTGTGAGCAGGACCCTCACCACTATTTCCTGATAGTCTATAAGCTCTTGTGAGCAGGACCCTCACTCCTATTTCCTGATAGTCTATAAGCTCTTGTGAGCAGGACCCTCACCCCTATTTCCTGATACTGTATAAGCTCTTGTGAGCAGGACCCTCACCCCTATTTCCTGATACTCTATAAGCTCTTGTAAGCCGGACCCTCACTCCTATTTTCTGATAGTCTATAAGCTCTTGCGAGCAGGACCTTCACTCCTATTTCCTGATAGTCTATAAGCTCTTGTGAGCAGGACCCTCACCCCTATTTCCTGATACTGTATAAGCTCTTGTGAGCAGGACCCTCACCCCTATATCCTGATAGTTTATAAGCTCTTGTGAGCAGGACCCTAACTCCTATTTCCTGATAGTCTATAAGCTCTTGCGAGCTGGACCTTCACTCCTATTTCCTCATAGTCTATAAGCTCTTGTGAGCAGGACCCTAACCCCATTTCCTGATAGTCTATAAGCTCTTGTGAGCAGGACCCTCACCCCTATTTCCTGATACTCTATAAGCTCTTGTGAGCAGGACCCTCACCCCTATTTCCTCATAGTCTATAAGCTCTTGTGAGCAGGACCCTCACTCCTATTTCCTAATAGTCTATAAGCTCTTGTGAGCAGGACCCTCACCCCTATTTCCTGATACTCTATAAGCTCTTGTGAGCAGGACCCTCACCCCTATTTCCTCATAGTCTATAAGCTCTTGCGAGCAGGACCCTCACTCCTATTTCCTCATAGTCTATAAGCTCTTGCGAGCAGGACCTTCACTCCTATTTTCTGATAGTCTATAAGCTATTGTGAGCAGGACCCTCACCCCTATTTCCTGATAGTCTATAAGCTCTTCCATAGAAATTTCCGCTGAGGACATTCTGCAGTATTTCCGCACGCTGTCTATTTTGAAGCGACCCTGTCCTTTTTAGAACGGCGGGGGTAAAATCATACGTCGTGATAAGCCCCGCCCCCTGACATGTTGGCACTTTCCAGTAAATAAGTGGGTTTTGGGTTGCAGTTTGGGCACTCGGTCTCTGAAAGGTTCACATCACTGGTCTGTAAGCTCTTATGAGCAGGACCCTCACCCCTGTTTCCTGATAGTCTATAAGCTCTTGTGAGCAGGACCCTCACTCCTATTTCCTGATAGTCTATAAGCTCTTGTGAGCAGGACCCTCACCCCTATTTCCTGATACTGTATAAGCTCTTGTGAGCAGGACCCTCACCCCTATTTCCTGATACTCTATAAGCTCTTGTAAGCCGGACACTCACTCCTATTTCCTGATAGTCTATAAGCTCTTGCGAGCAGGACCTTCACTCCTATTTCCTGATAGTCTATAAGCTCTTGTGAGCAGGACCCTCACCCCTATTTCCTGATACTGTATAAGCTCTTGTGAGCAGGACCCTCACCCCTATATCCTGATAGTTTATAAGCTCTTGTGAGCAGGACCCTAAGTCCTATTTCCTGATAGTCTATAAGCTCTTGTGAGCAGGACCCTCACCCCTATTTCCTGATATTCTATAAGCTCTTGTGAGCAGGACCCTCACCCCTATTTCCTGATAGTCTATAAGCTCTTGTGAGCAGGACCCTCACCCCTATTTCCTCATAGTCTATAAGCTCTTGTGAGCAGGACCCTCACTCCTATTTCCTGATAGTCTATAAGCTCTTGTGAGCAGGACCCTCACCCCTATTTCCTCATAGTCTATAAGCTCTTGTGAGCAGGACCCTAACCCCATTTCCTGATAGTCTATAAGCTCTTGTGAGCAGGACCCTCACCCCTATTTCCTGATACTCTATAAGCTCTTGTGAGCAGGACCCTCACCCCTATTTCCTCATAGTCTATAAGCTCTTGTGAGCAGGACCCTCACTCCTATTTCCTAATAGTCTATAAGCTCTTGTGAGCAGGACCCTCACCCCTATTTCCTGATACTCTATAAGCTCTTGTGAGCAGGACCCTCACCCCTATTTCCTCATAGTCTATAAGCTCTTGCGAGCAGGACCCTCACTCCTATTTCCTCATAGTCTATAAGCTCTTGCGAGCAGGACCTTCACTCCTATTTCCTGATAGTCTATAAGCTCTTCCATAGAAATTTCCGCTGAGGACATTCTGCAGTATTTCCGCACGCTGTCTATTTTGAAGCGACCCTGTCCTTTTTAGAACGGCAGGGGTAAAATCATACGTCGTGATAAGCCCCGCCCCCTGACATGTTGGCACTTTCCAGTAAATAAGTGGGTTTTGGGTTGCAGTTTGGGCACTCGGTCTCTGAAAGGTTCACATAACTGGTCTGTAAGCTCTTATGAGCAGGACCCTCACCCCTATTTCCTGATAGTCTGTAAGCTCTTGTTAGCAGGACCCTCACTCCTATTTCCTGATAGTCTATAAGCTCTTGTGAGCAGGACCCTCACCCCTATTTCCTGATACTGTATAAGCTCTTGTGAGCAGGACCCTCACCCCTATTTCCTGATAGTCTATAAGCTCTTGTAAGCCGGACCCTCACTCCTATTTCCTGATAGTCTATAAGCTCTTGCGAGCAGGACCTTCACTCCTATTTCCTGATAGTCTATAAGCTCTTGTGAGCAGGACCCTCACCCCTATTTCCTGATACTGTATAAGCTCTTGTGAGCAGGACCCTCACCCCTATATCCTGATAGTTTATAAGCTCTTGTGAGCAGGACCCTAACTCCTATTTCCTGATAGTCTATAAGCTCTTGCGAGATGGACCTTCACTCCTGTTTCCTGATAGTCTATAAGCTCTTGTGAGCAGGACCCTCACCCCTATTTCCTGACATTCTATAAGCTCTTGTGAGCAGGACCCTCACCCCTATATCCTGATGGTCTATAAGCTCTTGTGAGCAGGACCCTCACTCCTATTTCCTGATAGTCTATAAGCTCTTGTGAGCAGGACCCTCACTCCTATTTCCTGATACTCAGCTCTTGTGAGCAGGACCCTCACTCCTATTTCCTGATAGTCTATAAGCTCTTGTGAGCAGGACCCTCACCCCTATTTCCTGATAGTCTATAAGCTCTTGTAAGCAGGACCCTCACCCTATTTCCTGATACTGTATAAGCTCTTGTGAGCAGGACCCTCACCCCTATTTCCTGATACTCTATAAGCTCTTGTGAGCAGGACCCTCACCCCTATTTCCTCATAGTCTATAAGCTCTTGCGAGCAGGACCCTCAATCCTACTTCCTGATAGTTTATAAGCTCTTGTGAGCAGGACCCTCACCCCTATTTCCTGATAGTCTATAAGCTCTTGTGAGCAGGACCCTCACCCCTATTTCCTGATACTCTATTAGCTCTTGTGAGCAGGACCCTCACCCCTATTTCCTGATACTCTATAAGCTCTTGTGAGCAGGACCCTCACCCCTATTTCCTCATAGTCTATAAGCTCTTGCGAGCAGGACCCTCACTCCTATTTCCTGATAGTCTATAAGCTCTTGCGAGCAGGACCTTCACTCCTATTTCCTGATAGTCTATAAGCTATTGTGAGCAGGACCCTCACCCCTATTTCCTGATAGTCTATAAGCTCTTCCATAGAAATTTCCGCTGAGGACATTCTGCAGTATTTCCGCACGCTGTCTATTTTGAAGCGACCCTGTCCTTTTTAGAACGGCGGGGGTAAAATCATACGTCGTGATAAGCCCCGCCCCCTGACATGTTGGCACTTTCCAGTAAATAAGTGGGTTTTGGGTTGCAGTTTGGGCACTCGGTCTCTGAAAGGTTCACATCACTGGTCTGTAAGCTCTTATGAGCAGGACCCTCACCCCTATTTCCTGATAGTCTATAAGCTCTTGTGAGCAGGACCCTCACTCCTATTTCCTGATAGTCTATAAGCTCTTGCGAGCAGGACCTTCACTCCTATTTCCTGATAGTCTATAAGCTCTTGTGAGCAGGACCCTCACCCCTATTTCCTGATACTGTATAAGCTCTTGTGAGCAGGACCCTCACCCCTATATCCTGATAGTCTATAAGCTCTTGTGAGCAGGACCCTAAATCCTATTTCCTGATAGTCTATAAGCTCTTGCGAGCTGGACCTTCACTCCTGTTTCCTGATAGTCTATAAGCTCTTGTGAGCAGGACCCTCACCCCTATTTCCTGATATTCTATAAGCTCTTGTGAGCAGGACCCTCACCCCTATATCCTGATGGTCTATAAGCTCTTGTGAGCAGGACCCTCACTCCTATTTCCTGATAGTCTATAAGCTCTTGTGAGCAGGACCCTCACCCCAATTTCCTGATAGTCTATAAGCTCTTGTGAGCAGGACCCTCACTCCTATTTCCTGATACTCAGCTCTTGTGAGCAGGACCCTCACTCCTATTTCCTGATAGTCTATAAGCTCTTGTGAGCAGGACCCTCACCCCTATTTCCTGATAGTCTATAAGCTCTTGTAAGCAGGACCCTCACCCTATTTCCTGATACTGTATAAGCTCTTGTGAGCAGGACCCTCACCCCTATTTCCTGATACTCTATAAGCTCTTGTGAGCAGGACCCTCACCCCTATTTCCTCATAGTCTATAAGCTCTTGCGAGCAGGACCCTCAATCCTACTTCCTGATAGTTTATAAGCTCTTGTGAGCAGGACCCTCACCACTATTTCCTGATAGTCTATAAGCTCTTGTGAGCAGGACCCTCACTCCTATTTCCTGATAGTCTATAAGCTCTTGTGAGCAGGACCCTCACCCCTATTTCCTGATACTGTATAAGCTCTTGTGAGCAGGACCCTCACCCCTATTTCCTGATACTCTATAAGCTCTTGTAAGCCGGACCCTCACTCCTATTTTCTGATAGTCTATAAGCTCTTGCGAGCAGGACCTTCACTCCTATTTCCTGATAGTCTATAAGCTCTTGTGAGCAGGACCCTCACCCCTATTTCCTGATACTGTATAAGCTCTTGTGAGCAGGACCCTCACCCCTATATCCTGATAGTTTATAAGCTCTTGTGAGCAGGACCCTAACTCCTATTTCCTGATAGTCTATAAGCTCTTGCGAGCTGGACCTTCACTCCTATTTCCTCATAGTCTATAAGCTCTTGTGAGCAGGACCCTAACCCCATTTCCTGATAGTCTATAAGCTCTTGTGAGCAGGACCCTCACCCCTATTTCCTGATACTCTATAAGCTCTTGTGAGCAGGACCCTCACCCCTATTTCCTCATAGTCTATAAGCTCTTGTGAGCAGGACCCTCACTCCTATTTCCTAATAGTCTATAAGCTCTTGTGAGCAGGACCCTCACCCCTATTTCCTGATACTCTATAAGCTCTTGTGAGCAGGACCCTCACCCCTATTTCCTCATAGTCTATAAGCTCTTGCGAGCAGGACCCTCACTCCTATTTCCTCATAGTCTATAAGCTCTTGCGAGCAGGACCTTCACTCCTATTTTCTGATAGTCTATAAGCTATTGTGAGCAGGACCCTCACCCCTATTTCCTGATAGTCTATAAGCTCTTCCATAGAAATTTCCGCTGAGGACATTCTGCAGTATTTCCGCACGCTGTCTATTTTGAAGCGACCCTGTCCTTTTTAGAACGGCGGGGGTAAAATCATACGTCGTGATAAGCCCCGCCCCCTGACATGTTGGCACTTTCCAGTAAATAAGTGGGTTTTGGGTTGCAGTTTGGGCACTCGGTCTCTGAAAGGTTCACATCACTGGTCTGTAAGCTCTTATGAGCAGGACCCTCACCCCTGTTTCCTGATAGTCTATAAGCTCTTGTGAGCAGGACCCTCACTCCTATTTCCTGATAGTCTATAAGCTCTTGTGAGCAGGACCCTCACCCCTATTTCCTGATACTGTATAAGCTCTTGTGAGCAGGACCCTCACCCCTATTTCCTGATACTCTATAAGCTCTTGTAAGCCGGACACTCACTCCTATTTCCTGATAGTCTATAAGCTCTTGCGAGCAGGACCTTCACTCCTATTTCCTGATAGTCTATAAGCTCTTGTGAGCAGGACCCTCACCCCTATTTCCTGATACTGTATAAGCTCTTGTGAGCAGGACCCTCACCCCTATATCCTGATAGTTTATAAGCTCTTGTGAGCAGGACCCTAAGTCCTATTTCCTGATAGTCTATAAGCTCTTGTGAGCAGGACCCTCACCCCTATTTCCTGATATTCTATAAGCTCTTGTGAGCAGGACCCTCACCCCTATTTCCTGATAGTCTATAAGCTCTTGTGAGCAGGACCCTCACCCCTATTTCCTCATAGTCTATAAGCTCTTGTGAGCAGGACCCTCACTCCTATTTCCTGATAGTCTATAAGCTCTTGTGAGCAGGACCCTCACCCCTATTTCCTCATAGTCTATAAGCTCTTGTGAGCAGGACCCTAACCCCATTTCCTGATAGTCTATAAGCTCTTGTGAGCAGGACCCTCACCCCTATTTCCTGATACTCTATAAGCTCTTGTGAGCAGGACCCTCACCCCTATTTCCTCATAGTCTATAAGCTCTTGTGAGCAGGACCCTCACTCCTATTTCCTAATAGTCTATAAGCTCTTGTGAGCAGGACCCTCACCCCTATTTCCTGATACTCTATAAGCTCTTGTGAGCAGGACCCTCACCCCTATTTCCTCATAGTCTATAAGCTCTTGCGAGCAGGACCCTCACTCCTATTTCCTCATAGTCTATAAGCTCTTGCGAGCAGGACCTTCACTCCTATTTCCTGATAGTCTATAAGCTCTTCCATAGAAATTTCCGCTGAGGACATTCTGCAGTATTTCCGCACGCTGTCTATTTTGAAGCGACCCTGTCCTTTTTAGAACGGCAGGGGTTAAATCATACGTCGTGATAAGCCCCGCCCCCTGACATGTTGGCACTTTCCAGTAAATAAGTGGGTTTTGGGTTGCAGTTTGGGCACTCGGTCTCTGAAAGGTTCACATAACTGGTCTGTAAGCTCTTATGAGCAGGACCCTCACCCCTATTTCCTGATAGTCTGTAAGCTCTTGTTAGCAGGACCCTCACTCCTATTTCCTGATAGTCTATAAGCTCTTGTGAGCAGGACCCTCACCCCTATTTCCTGATACTGTATAAGCTCTTGTGAGCAGGACCCTCACCCCTATTTCCTGATAGTCTATAAGCTCTTGTAAGCCGGACCCTCACTCCTATTTCCTGATAGTCTATAAGCTCTTGCGAGCAGGACCTTCACTCCTATTTCCTGATAGTCTATAAGCTCTTGTGAGCAGGACCCTCACCCCTATTTCCTGATACTGTATAAGCTCTTGTGAGCAGGACCCTCACCCCTATATCCTGATAGTTTATAAGCTCTTGTGAGCAGGACCCTAACTCCTATTTCCTGATAGTCTATAAGCTCTTGCGAGATGGACCTTCACTCCTGTTTCCTGATAGTCTATAAGCTCTTGTGAGCAGGACCCTCACCCCTATTTCCTGACATTCTATAAGCTCTTGTGAGCAGGACCCTCACCCCTATATCCTGATGGTCTATAAGCTCTTGTGAGCAGGACCCTCACTCCTATTTCCTGATAGTCTATAAGCTCTTGTGAGCAGGACCCTCACTCCTATTTCCTGATACTCAGCTCTTGTGAGCAGGACCCTCACTCCTATTTCCTGATAGTCTATAAGCTCTTGTGAGCAGGACCCTCACCCCTATTTCCTGATAGTCTATAAGCTCTTGTAAGCAGGACCCTCACCCTATTTCCTGATACTGTATAAGCTCTTGTGAGCAGGACCCTCACCCCTATTTCCTGATACTCTATAAGCTCTTGTGAGCAGGACCCTCACCCCTATTTCCTCATAGTCTATAAGCTCTTGCGAGCAGGACCCTCAATCCTACTTCCTGATAGTTTATAAGCTCTTGTGAGCAGGACCCTCACCCCTATTTCCTGATAGTCTATAAGCTCTTGCGAGCAGGACCTTCACTCCTATTTCCTGATAGTCTATAAGCTATTGTGAGCAGGACCCTCACCCCTATTTCCTGATAGTCTATAAGCTCTTCCATAGAAATTTCCGCTGAGGACATTCTGCAGTATTTCCGCACGCTGTCTATTTTGAAGCGACCCTGTCCTTTTTAGAACGGCGGGGGTTAAATCATACGTCGTGATAAGCCCCGCCCCCTGACATGTTGGCACTTTCCAGTAAATAAGTGGGTTTTGGGTTGCAGTTTGGGCACTCGGTCTCTGAAAGGTTCACATCACTGGTCTGTAAGCTCTTATGAGCAGGACCCTCACCCCTGTTTCCTGATAGTCTATAAGCTCTTGTGAGCAGGACCCTCACTCCTATTTCCTGATAGTCTATAAGCTCTTGTGAGCAGGACCCTCACCCCTATTTCCTGATACTGTATAAGCTCTTGTGAGCAGGACCCTCACCCCTATTTCCTGATACTCTATAAGCTCTTGTAAGCCGGACCCTCACTCCTATTTCCTGATAGTCTATAAGCTCATGCGAGCAGGACCTTCACTCCTATTTCCTGATAGTCTATAAGCTCTTGCGAGCAGGACCCTCACCCCTATTTCCTTATACTGTATAAGCTTTTGTGAGCAGGACCCTCACCCCTATATCCTGATAGTTTATAAGCTCTTGTGAGCAGGACCCTAACTCCTATTTCCTGATAGTCTATAAGCTCTTGCGAGCTGGACCTTCACTCCTATTTCCTGATAGTCTATAAGTTCTTGTGAGCAGGACCCTCACCCCTATTTCCTGATATTCTATAAGCTCTTGTGAGCTGGACCCTCACCCCTATATCCTAATGGTCTATAAGCTCTTGTGAGCAGGGCCCTCACTCCTATTTCCTGATAGTCTATAAGCTCTTGTGAGCAGGACCCTCAGCCCAATTTCCTGATAGTCTATAAGCTCTTGTGAGCAGGACCCTCACTCCTATTTCCTGATACTCAGCTCTTGTGAGCAGGACCCTCACTCCTATTTCCTGATAGTCTATAAGCTCTTGTGAGCAGGACCCTCACCCCTATTTCCTGATAGTCTATAAGCTCTTGTAAGCAGGACCCTCACCCTATTTCCTGATAGTCTATAAGCTCTTGTGAGCAGGACCCTCACCCCTATTTCCTGATAGTCTATAAGCTCTTGTGAGCAGGACCCTCACCCCTATTTCCTCATAGTCTATAAGCTCTTGTGAGCAGGACCCTCACCCCTATTTCCTCATAGTATATAAGCTCTTGTGAGCAGGACCCTCACCCCTATTTCCTCATAGTCTATAAGCTCTTGTGAGCAGGACCCTAACCCCATTTCCTGATAGTCTATAAGCTCTTGTGAGCAGGACCCTCACCCCTATTTCCTGATACTCTATAAGCTCTTGTGAGCAGGACCCTCACCCCTATTTCCTCATAGTCTATAAGCTCTTGCGAGCAGGACCCTCACTCCTACTTCCTGATAGTCTATAAGCTCTTGCGAGCAGGACCTTCACTCCTATTTCCTGATAGTCTATAAGCTCTTGCGAGCAGGACCCTCACCCCTATTTCCTGATAGTCTATAAGCTCTTCCATAGAAATTTCCGCTGAGGACATTCTGCAGTATTTCCGCACGCTGTCTATTTTGAAGCGACCCTGTCCTTTTTAGAACGGCGGGGGTAAAATCATACATCGTGATAAGCCCCGCCCCCTGACATGTTGGCACTTTCCAGTAAATAAGTGGGTTTTGGGTTGCAGTTTGGGCACTCGGTCTCTGAAAGGTTCACATCACTGGTCTGTAAGCTCTTATGAGCAGGACCCTCACCCCTATTTCCTGATAGTCTGTAAGCTCTTGTGAGCAGGACCCTCACCCCTATTTCCTGATAGTCTATAAGCTCTTGTGAGCAGGACCCTCACCCCTATTTCCTGATAGTCTATAAGCTCTTGTGAGCAGGACCCTCACCCCTATTTCCTGATACTCTATAAGCTCTTGTGAGCAGGACCCTCACCCCTATTTCCTCATAGTCTATAAGCTCTTGCGAGCAGGACCCTCACTCCTACTTCCTGATAGTCTATAAGCTCTTGTGAGCAGGACCCTCACCCCTATTTCCTGATACTCTATAAGCTCTTGTGAGCAGGACCCTCACCCCTATTTCCTCATAGTCTATAAGCTCTTGCGAGCAGGACCCTCACTCCTATTTCCTGATAGTCTATAAGCTCTTGCGAGCAGGACCTTCACTCCTATTTCCTGATAGTCTATAAGCTATTGTGAGCAGGACCCTCACCCCTATTTCCTGATAGTCTATAAGCTCTTCCATAGAAATTTCCGCTGAGGACATTCTGCAGTATTTCTGCACGCTGTCTATTTTGAAGCGACCCTGTCCTTTTTAGAACGGCGGGGGTTAAATCATACGTCGTGATAAGCCCCGCCCCCTGACATGTTGGCACTTTCCAGTAAATAAGTGGGTTTTGGGTTGCAGTTTGGGCACTCGGTCTCTGAAAGGTTCACATCACTGGTCTGTAAGCTCTTATGAGCAGGACCCTCACCCCTATTTCCTGATAGTCTGTAAGCTCTTGTGAGCAGGACCCTCACCCCTATTTCCTGATAGTCTATAAGCTCTTGTGAGCAGGACCCTCACTCCTATTTCCTGATAGTCTATAAGCTCTTGTGAGCAGGACCCTCACCCCTATTTCCTGATACTGTATAAGCTCTTGTGAGCAGGACCCTCACCCCTATTTCCTGATACTCTATAAGCTCTTGTAAGCCGGACCCTCACTCCTATTTCCTGATAGTCTATTAGCTCTTGCGAGCAGGACCTTCACTCCTATTTCCTGATAGTCTATAAGCTCTTGTGAGCAGGACCCTCACCCCTATTTCCTAATACTGTATAAGCTCTTGTGAGCAGGACCCTCACCCCTATATCCTGATAGTTTATAAGCTCTTGTGAGCAGGACCCTAACTCCTTTTTCCTGATAGTCTATAAGCTCTTGTGAGCAGGACCCTCACCCCTATTTCCTGATACTGTATAAGCTCTTGTGAGCAGGACCCTCACCCCTATATCCTGATAGTTTATAAGCTCTTGTGAGCAGGACCCTAACTCCTATTTCCTGATAGTCTATAAGCTCTTGTGAGCAGGACCCTCACCCCTATTTCCTGATAGTCTATAAGCTCTTGTGAGCAGGACCCTCACCCCTATATCCTGATGGTCTATAAGCTCTTGTGAGCAGGACCCTCACTCCTATTTCCTGATAGTCTATAAGCTCTTGTGAGCAGGACCCTCACCCCAATTTCCTGATAGTCTATAAGCTCTTGTGAGCAGGACCCTCACTCCTATTTCCTTATACTCTTTAAGCTCTTGTGAGCAGGACCCTCACCCCTATTTCCTGATAGTCTATAAGCTCTTGTGAGCAGGACCCTCACCCCTATTTCCTGATACTCTATAAGCTCTTGTGAGCAGGACCCTCACCCCTATTTCCTCATAGTCTAATAGCTCTTGTGAGCTGGACCCTCACCCCTATTTCCTGATAGTCTATAAGCTCTTGTGAGCAGGACCCTCACCCCTATTTCCTGATAGTCTATAAGCTCTTGTGAGCAGGACCCTCACCCCTATTTCCTCATAGTCTATAAGCTCTTGCGAGCAGGACCCTCACTCCTATTTCCTGATAGTCTATAAGCTCTTGTGAGCAGGACCCTCACCCCTATTTCCTGATAGTCTATAAGCTCTTGCGAGCAGGACCCTCACCCCTATTTCCTGATAGTCTATAAGCTCTTGTGAGCAGGACCCTCACCCCTATTTCCTCATAGTCTATAAGCTCTTGCGAGCAGGACCCTCACTCCTATTTCCTGATAGTCTATAAGCTCTTGTGAGCAGGACCCTCACCCCTATTTCCTGATAGTCTATAAGCTCCTGCGAGCAGGACCCTCACCCCTATTTCCTGATAGCCTATAAGCTCTTGTGAGCAGGACCCTCACCCCTATTTCCTCATAGTCTATAAGTTCTTGTGAGCAGGACCCTCACCCTATTTCCTGATAGTCTATAAGCTCCTGCGAGCAGGACCCCCACTCCTATTTCCTGATAGTCTATAAGCTCTAGTGAGCAGGACCCTCACTCCTATTGTTCACATGGTTTATTGGTCTAATACTGTACCTAATGTCCATTTTTGTCTGTTCATGTTTCCTCTGATTTGTATAGTGGTGCAGAATATGTTGCTACTATACAGATAATGAACGTTATTATTAATATTTCTATCATGTAACACTAGCGGGTTTATATAACTGAATATTTGTCCAGCCATACTAGACCTTAAATCTAAAACATTCAATCCGACAGAGGAGACCTCAGTATGATTTCCCTTTTGTGATCCAGACTATATGGTTTTGTCAGCTTGTTACAAAAGCCTTTATGTACAGAGATATTCATGTCATTGCATGTGAAAGGTTTAAACCTAGCAAAATACTCTATATTGACTCCTTACCCCCTTAGTGGTGTTTGCATTGCCTTTTTATGCATTGCCTTTTTTTGCTTTGTGAGCTTTAATCCTCAGGGACATAAAAACATGCTTGCCCTGACGATTAAAGCCCCATCGGCTGCGGACGTGACAGCTCCATGCTGTTGGTTCTCGGAGGTAGCGGACACCCTGGAGCTGTAAGGGGGGGCTGTAGTCATGCGATTGGAGCTATCCAATGAATAACAGCGATTACAGAAAAGTTCTAAAAAGTAAAGTAAAGTTAAATTGTCACCTCCCCTCATGTATCGGATCCATGAGAGGAGGTGAAAATACTCACCCCCATCCTTCGCGATGTCCCGTGGTGATATGGTCCTTTCATGACCTTATGTCACCTTCTGCGCATGCGCACCTGACGTTTCCATCGGGACATGCACAGAAGGGCTCTCTCCCTGGAAAATTTTAAATCTTGCTGCTCCCGGCAAGCATGTGCAGCCTTGAGTAGAGAGATGTCACCGGGGGTCGCTGTATGCGGTTCCCGGTCACATGATCACTATTATCCGATGGATAACTGATCATTTAAAGTAAAAAAGAAGTGTAAAAAGTTAAAGTTTCATCTCCCCTCATGAATCATATTCATGAGAGAAGATGAAATTATATACCTAAGGCCCCCGGATTTTTCCGCGGACGTTACCCCGACTTCTGCACACGCCAAAGTGACGGACGCATATGCAAAAGCCTGGGTAATTTAAAATTTCCTGCTCCTGGCTACCAAACATAGCCAAGAGCCTGTAGATTTCACAGGGTGCCGCGGTGAACGTTTCCTGGTCACGTGATCGCTGCTATCCAAGTTAAAATTTCACCTCCCATCACGGATCTGACCCATGAGGGGAGGTACAATTACTTACCTAAGGCATCCGGTGATGTCCCCCGACAGGATCTTTATCCGCTGACCTTTCCCCAACTTCGGCACATGCGCCCGTCTTCAAAATGGCGAATGCAAGAGCAGAAGCTGGGAAGTGTCCAGAAAATTTAAATCTCCTTGCTCCTGGCTACTAAATGTAGCACAGAGCCTGGAGCAGTGACTGAGGGCCGCAGTGAGTGGTCCAACAGATAACGACGATCACGTAAAAGTTAAAAACAGTTGAACTTCAATGCTCCTTTTGGTTTGGGCCCTGTTGTGCATGCGGACATAAGATTAGAGCCACAATGGGGATGTCTCTGAACTCAGAACAAACAGGGGTATCTATTTTGCTGTGAAAGTCTTCATTCATATGTCTGCTGTACAAAAAAACTGTTTTTAAAATGACATGATTGCCAAAAAAATGAAAATTTGAGGAACGGTTAAAGGATTTGGGAATTTTAGCTTGCGAAAAAGAAGGCTGAGAGGAGACTTAATAGCTGCCTACAAATATCTGAAGGACTGTCAAAGTGCAGAGGGATCAGCCCTATTCTCATCTGCACAAGGAAAGACCAGAAGCAATGGGAGGAGACACAGATTAAATATTAAACAGTGAGGGTGATGAATGAGTGGAACAGGAGGTGGTGAGTTCTCAATGGAAGTCTTCAAACAGAGGTTGGACAGATGTAGTGTCCCGCAGCAACCCAGACATCCACGCTGAGGAGCTGGTGGGGTAGCGTTGGCACTTGTCATGTAGGGGTGCACAAAACCTCGGCCAAAGCACCACTAGACCTCTTCCAGGCAACGCTGGGACAGCGGTTACCTGTATAAGTGTTGCGGACGTGAAGTTGTCATGCATGATGCCACCGTTCCTTTCTCACCATTTAGTATCCGGCAGATGAATAAAGAGAGTCCACATACTGTTAAGCTTGAATACCTCAATTACTGGGAACGGTCAGTGACTGGAAACTTTACTGTAGAATATTCAGTAGAATACAGCTTACTCGCATGTGCAGGAAAGACAGGTTGCTAGTGCTAGGTCAGGGAGGATAACTCAGGATGATATTGGGCCTGCAGTCTCAGTTATCTGCAGTGCTCCGCTCCTGGACAGTGAACAATCTAGAGGAGGACGGGGGAAGGGAACACTCCAATGACACTCACTCTGAATTCTTATAGACAGTTCTGCACAACAGACTTCTCACTCCTTTCTCTCCTCAGAGGTTGCTCCTGGCATGGAAGACCTCAGGATACCTCTCCTTTTCATCCATCACTTCACCACATGAGGGTTGAAGGTACCCCCATGTGGCCGGCATTCTGACTCCTCTCGCAACCGTTAAAGATCAGGAACTCTTCAACCACACCTCAATCATAGTTATAGGGTACAGATATCACATGACTAGACATATATTGATACTTTTACAGACATATTCCAGACACTTTCAGACATTAACCTCTTACATGCTGCAGCTGTGCAATACACATAACAGAAGACAATACACTTTGCACAGTGCATCCACATAAAAGACATGACATGTATTACATTTATGGAGGGAACAGAAATAGGTGTTTCAGGCCACTACAGTTCCCCTTTCTTAAAATAAGCCAACCCTGGCACCTCTAAGGCAGAGTGTAATATCCGGAGAAGGAATATCTCAGTGTACTACTCCAGTTCACCATTATGAACACTACACAGTCATGGAGTGTGCAAGGTGAAACCTATAAACACAGTTCCTAGCATCTGGTTATTTGTACAGAACATTAACCCATTCTAGTATTCAGAGATTACCTTATGAATGTCACTTTCTGAGTAATGCATTGTTATGACAGTGTGTATGAACATGGTTTGGCCTAACCATGAGAAGATTCTACTAGGCTGAACTGAATTCAGGATACACTACTATAGCTATGGGGCACATACATTACTATTCTTCCCAAAGATATGAAGCAAGTGGAATGAACATCACTTTCTCTGAAAAAAGAGAATACAACACTGATGCAGAACTTACAAATAGAGAAGGGCAACTGGTAGGAAAAACAAGTGACAAGTGGAATGACCATCACTTTCTCTGAAAAAAAGGACAAGACTCCATGACAGATGGTAGCTTAAGTCAATACCCCCCGTGTCTGGGACTAAGGGATAAGGTGAAAAGGATGCCCCACCTACTGAGACAGAGTAGGACAGTGGACAGACACTGGCACTAAAGATGCAACATGGGGAGCAAAACCTCCATACACATATATCATACACGCCATTCACGTGGTTTTATTCAAACAGGAGCTTTTGTTGTGAAACTGAACAATTTTTACTTTGCTAATAAGATTGTTTTAACTACCTTCTGCGCAATGCTTAAACAATAAATGTTGCATAACAACCAAACAATTTCAATATGAAATAATCATAGCATTTAACTATGCAAAGGGGAAAATGAGACTAAATAACTGTTCAGTCCTTTTCTTAGCTTAAAGGGATTTAACTGGGGACAATAAATGTCTCTTATGCAAAGAGTCCTTTTCCGTTTAGAACTTGAAGATGTTCTTCACCCGCCTCACACTATGCACAGAGATTAGTTCCTCCATCTTTTAGGTGTAGGCAAACTTTCCCAGGAATTGACTCCAAGAGAAGCGACGGACAAGGGGCTATCTAGATCCTCGTTTGGTGACCTCCCGTGTAGGCGTGGCAAAACTTCTGCTACAGCTTGGTAGCTGGGGTTGCAGACTGCACTCAAGTGTATACGGCTCTGTGGCAGGTGGACACAGTCTCTTCCATAGATGCAGGTGTTCCCTTGCATTAAAGAGGACTCTCACCCCAGAGTCCTTAAAGTCCCATATGAAGGAATGCAACCCTGGGGGAATGGCTGCACGCGCCACCTTATTGTCTCTGTGTATAATGATTCAGGGAAGGATCAGTGCTCCTGCCTGATGTGGGGACATCTGGCTGAACAGCCACAGTGGGATTCCTCCGGGGCCTAGCAGGCTTTAAAGGTCCAAGCCAGAAGAATTTCCTTTTCTGCGGAGCTTCTCCAAGAATATCCCTGGTTGATTGGAAAATTGAAAGTCTTGTTGGAGCATCCACTTCCGCAGGCTCTGGTTCGTCCCCCCAGAAATACCGCAGTTGTGGTGGTGGATAGCCAGATGCCACACCCTGGATGGGCCTTGCACCTGGAATCGCTGGGAAAGGAGGCAACATCTCTGCAGCTTGCTGGCAGAAGGCGTTCTGAATGGAGAAATCTAGTGGCTCCTATCTTTTGTAGTCTCCGCCTCCTGGGGGCGCTCTTGGGTTGCATGCCAAATTTCTGGAGTGGGGGTAGTCCTCCCTCCTACTTTGCTCTCAGCCAAGACAGGAACTTTTTGGTGAGAAACTTTTGGCGGCAAGTCCTAGGCAGTAACACCCTGTGAAGAAGGAAGAAGACAGGGTGGCTGGGCGCCATTTTGAGTAGCCATGTTGAGACTCACGTGTGGCTCTGCAGCAAAGATCAGTAATTGTACACAGTTCAACAAGATCAGCACATTCTCTCTCAGCATATTACTTTCTTGCAATGGCCGCTTGAAAGGAAACTTCCTGTAAAACTGTAGACGTGGCAGGAAAACTTGACACCAAATTTATACAGTACCTAAAAGAAAATACCTGCAAAAAATAGCTTTCTGTCACTATTTCTTGACACCCCAAAATATTTTTATGTTGATGGGGTTGTGTAAGGGCTCAGTCACACGGGCGTTTTAATACAGTCTGTTAGTTGCGTTTACGGTCCGCATCTGTATTAGAGATGAGCGAGCACCAAAATGCTCGGGTGCTCATTACTCAAGCTGAACTTTTTGTAATGCTCAAGAGCTCATTTTGAGTAACGAACCCCATTGAGGTCAATGGGAGACTCGAGCATTTTTCAGGGTGACCGATGCTCGGTAGGTGCCCGACTTGTTTTCAATGGAGCTGCGGCTGCTGCCAGCACCCCTAAAATGTTTTTCAGGGAAGGGCTTTACATATAAGCCCTTCACTGAAAAACAAAAATGTTAGTGTAAAAAAAAACAAAAAACTTACCTCTCCGCTGTTGCCATGTCCTCGGGGATGCAGAACACATGCCGAAGGGAAATGAGTATGTATTTTTTTTGTTTTTGTTTAACACTAGGTAGGGAATCCTTTAATTCCCGCAAGGAAAAAGAATTCTGACATTTGTGACAGATGACACAGAGGAATTCTAAATCCCTGCGGGGAATAAAGGATTCACTACCTAGTGTTAAACAAAAACAAAAAAATACATACTCATCTCCCTTCGGCTGCCGGGCTCAGCTGCGTCTTCTCCTGGCTGTCCCCAGCTCTGTAGATCTCAGCTATCAGCAGGCGGGAATTTAAAATCCCCGCCTGCTGGTAGCTCTGATTGTGATTGGCTGAGCGCCTGCAGACTGTAATCGCTGCCAAAGTTGCTTCAACTAAGTCAGTGTTTCTCAACTCCAGTCCTCAGGACCCCCCAACAGGTCATGTTTTCAGGATTTTCTCAGTATTGCACAGGTGATGTAATTATTGTCAGCGCCTCAGACATTGCCACAGGTGTTCTTACTATAGGAGATCCTGAAAACATGACCTGTTGGGGTCCCTGAGGACTGGAGTTGAGAAACACTGAACTAAGTACTGAGTATGGGGTGGGTTTTTCTTTTTTTTTTAATTTACAGAGATTTCTAACATTTTGTTGTTACTTTATCATTATGGGGTACTGAGTGCAGAATGATGGGAAAACGTGAATTTTTTAAAATTTGCACAAGGCCCAAACATAACAAAATGTAAGATAAAGTAGAAGGGTCTGAAGACTTTCTTAACCCTTTCCAATCCACTGTCTGACATCCTAAGACATTATGATTTAAGGCTGTACAGCTCCGATGTTGGAAGACATCCTTTGGGGTTTCTTACTGTATATTGCCAGCCTCTCTGTGTCGGAGCCTATCCAGCGTGTCACCTCATTTAGCCAGCATATAGCGCTGTTGTATAACAGCAGAAGAGTAAGCCCCCTAGGAAAACCAGGATACCAATTGGATTGGAAAGAGTTAATGCATTGTATGTATCAAAAGATATTAGTGACAGATAACCACTATATCAGGTTTTTGGGATCCGGACACATGGAACTGAACAGGAGGGTTAAGATGAGGGGAGATAGTGACTGAGAAAAGAGTTCCTCCCCTTATTGATGGGCACAGTTCGGTTTCCATTCCTCGGCTCCCAGGCTTATTTTGTTGCAACTTCTTTCTTTTATACATGTCCAGTGTATTCTGCATAGACTGTTTCAGGAACTGACAAACACATGTTCTATAAGGTTGCGGTGACACATAGCGGAAATGGTGCAGATTTTCCATTGCAGAATATCCACACCAAAATCTGCATTATTTCTGCGTCAAAACAGGCCGTGGATTTTGACATAAATTTTGGTGTGGATTCGCAGCAAACTTCACCTCTTCTATTAAACGAGTGAAATCAGCTGGAGATCTGCGCCAAAAACAAATAGTGCGGGTTTTGATGTAGAAGAGATACAGATTTTTAGCCATAGAAAACCTGCACCATTTCCGCCATGTGTAAATATACCCTAAAAAAACCTCATCTTATTTGTATAGCGCCAACTCATTCCGCGGCGCTTTCAGGTAATTTATTCATTATCCCCACCAAGCTTGGTGCTCATTTTACAGACCTCGGAAGGATGGAAGGCTGAGTCGACCTTGAGCCGGCTACCTGAATCATGCGGGGATTAAACTCGCAACCTTCAGGTCATGAGCGAGAGCTTAAGGCAGCATTTCTGCTGTTCATGTTCTACTTGATCCTGGGAGTTTGGTCACCCTGGTTCATGGCAGCTTTTTTTACATATTTTTTCTAAAATAAACAATCCCAATTTTGATAACCTCTCTGGGTATTGTAGTGCGCCTATTCCATTTATTACTTTAGTTGCCCGGCTTTGTACCCGCTCAAGATCTGATATGTCCTTCTTGAGTACTGGTGGCCAAAACTCCACAATATTCCATGTGTGATCTGACCAGTGACTTATAAAGAGGAAGAACAATGTTCTTGTCATGCGCCCCCCTAGACCTATTTTGTTGCACCTCATGATCCTATTTGCCATGGCAGCAGCTGCCTGACACTGGTTGCTCCAGGTAAGCTTACAGTTAATTAAATCCCCAAGTCCTTTTCCATGTCGGTGTTCCCCAGTGGTTTCCCATTTAGTGTATAATGGTGACATGTATATCCCTGCCCGTGTGCAGAACCGTACATTTATCAGTGTTAAACCTCATTTGCCACTTTTCTGCCCCCAGTTTATCCAGATTTATTTGCAACCGTATGCTGTCCTCTCATCTTAAAGGGGTTGTCCCGCGCCGAAATGGGTTTTTTTTTTATTCAATAGGCCCTCCGTTCGGCGCGAGACAAACCCAAGGGATGGGTTAAAAAAAAACAAGGTTTAGTACTTACCCGAATCCCCGCGCTGCGGCGACTTCTTACTTACCTTACCAAGATGGCCGCCGGGATCTTCACCCACGATGCACCGCGGGTCTTCTCCCATGGTGCACCGTGGGCTCTGTGCGGTCCATTGCCGATTCCAGCCTCCTGATTGGCTGGAATCGGCACACGTGACGGGGCAGAGCTACGAGGACCAGCTCTCCGGCACGAGCGGCCCCATTCACCAGGGAGAAGACCAGACTGCGCAAGCGCGTCTAATCGGGCGATTAAACGCTGAAATTAGACGGCACCATGGCGACGGGGACGCTAGCAACGGAGCAGGTAAGTGAATAACTTCTGTATGGCTCATAATTAATGCACAATGTATATTACAAAGTGCATTAATATGGCCATACAGAAGTGTATAACCCCACTTGCTATCGCGGGACAACCCCTTTAATTGCTTTGGATAGTTTTCCATAATCTGCAAATACTGATATTTTACTGCACAATCCCTCTACAGTGTCATTAATAAGTATATTAAAGAGAATAGAGCCCAATACCACCCCCTGTGGTACCCCACTAGTAGCTATGACCCAATCAGAGTATGTACCATTTATAACCCCCCTCAGCTTCCTATCGCTGACCAGTTACTTACCCACTTACACACATTCTCGCCCAGACCAAGCATTCTCATGTTATACACTAACCTTTTATGTGGCACAGTATGAAATGCTTTGAAAAAGTCCAGATACACAAGATCCAGTGACTCCCCCCGTCCAGTCTAGAACTTACTTCCTCGTAGAAGCTGATCAGGGTGGTTTGACAGGAGCTATCTCTCATAAATCCGCTGATACAGAGTTATACAGCTATTTTCCCTGAGGTCCTCCAGGACAGCATCTGTTAGAAACCCTTCAAACATTTTACCCAGAATAAAAGTAAGACCTGTAGTTTCCAGGTTCATTTTTTGATTCCTTTTTGAATATCGGCACAACATTTAGTTGGAACAGACCTGAACAGACCTGAACGTTATAGAGTCCTTAAAGATAAGAAGCAACAGTCTATCTAGTACTTTACTTAAATCCCTAAGAAACCGAGGGTGTAAGCCATCAGAACCCGGTGATTTGTCTATTTTAGTCATTTAAAGGCAACTATGCACTTCTTCCTGGGTTAGACTGGTGACATTTAATGGAGAGTTTACTTAATCACTTTAAATTTCACCTGACATTTCATTTTTCTTGAGTGAATACACTGGATAAAAAACTATTTAACAGATTTGTTTTCTCCTTTTTACCCTCTGCAATTTTTCCTCATTAATTTTAAAAGGACCAGTACTTTCTGTTTTAATCTTTTTGCTATTTATATAGTTGAAGAATAGTTTAGGGTTAGTTTTACTCTCGATGGCAATGAGTTTCTCTATCTCCACCTTTGCTGCTTTTATTTGCTTTTTAAATAATTTCTTTTTTCCTTAACGCTTCTTCGCTGCCTTCTTGTTCTAGTGGTTTAAATGTTTCAGATTGGTTTTCTTTTATTCCTAACACTTTTAGTTCTGTAGGGCAGGGGTGTCAAACGTATTTTCACCGAGGGCTACATCACCATTATGGTTGTCTTCAAAGGGTAATATATATAATAGCTCATAAGAGAGATGGAACAATACTTCTGCAGTGCCACCTGTTGGATGGCAGCGATCCATCAAATCAATGCCTGACTCAATATCTCCTTGATCATCAACTCTGCAATTTGTTCAGCAGTAGGAATCTCTTTGATGGTAATAAAATGATCATTTTTGTGAGTCAGTCCACCTACAAGGATGGTAGTCATTTCTTTCGAAGGTGGAAGACTGACAATAAAATCCATTGATATTAATCCACAAAGCCTGGATGGGACTGGAAGTGCTTGAAAAAGTCCTAACAGAGGAGATCGTGGTGTCTTGTTTTGTGCACACGTTACACAGAAGGCAATACATTTTTTCACATCGTCCTTACAGTTAGGCCACCAGAATGAACGAAGCAATAGTTCCAGAGTCTTCATGACTCCAAGATGACCTGCAAGTTTGGAGTCATGGACAAGTTAAAGAGCTTCAAGTTAAATAGCTTCAGGGACATACAGTCTGTTTCCCTGCATCCAAAACTCCTCCTTAAAAGAAAGATCCACGTCTTTAGAAGGATGATTGATAAAAGTGTCATTTTGGTATCCATCTTTGAATCCTGAAAAAAAGTCCCCTGAGTCAAGTATTCCCAGGAAATTTTTGGAGGACAAGATGGTACAGTCACTATTAGACCCTTCTTCTGGCTCAGCCAGGATCCCGGATAAGGCATTGGCCTTGCCATTTTTTGAACCAGGCTAATAAGAGATGGTAAAATGAAATCTGGAGAAGAATAAGGCCCAATGTGCTTGTCTTGCCGACAGTCTCTTAGCTACACAAATAAATTCTAGATTTTTGTGGTCAGTAAGGACCACAAAAGGTGATTGGCACCTTCCAAAAGATGTCTCCATTCAGAGAGGGCAACTTTAACAGTTCTTTATTCCCAATGTCATAGTTTCTTTCAGCTGGTGACATGATATACCAATTCATTGAGAAAAGACAGCTCCCACCACAGCATCGGAGGCGTCCACTTCCAAAGGAAAGGGTAATTCTGGATTTGAATGAACTAGTACTGGTGCAGAAGCAAACAGAGCTTTCAGTTTTTCGAAGGCGCCGTGTGCCTCTGGAGACCATGAATATGGTTTGGATTTCTTTTTGAGTGAAGTGATTGGTAAGATGATTTTTGAAAAGTCTTTAATGAATCTCCAGTAGAAATGGGCAAATCTTATAAAGCGTTGCACATCTTTTAGGCTTCTTGGATCAGGCCAATTAACCACAGCTTTAATTTTGCTAGGGTCCATGCTCAGACCATCTGGGGAGATGATATACCCAAGAAATTAGATCCTGGTTTGTTCAAACTCTCACTTTTCCAGTTTGATATAAAGATGATTCCTTTGAAAACGTTCCAAGGCTAGCTGGACATGCCTGCGATGTTCCTTCCAAGCTGTCAGAAAATATAGGAATGTCATCGAGGTTAGCAGCACCTAATTGATCAAAAAATTCTTGAAACACATCATTAATAAAATGCAGAAAGGTGTCAGGAGCATTACAAAGGCCAAAAGACATAACCAGGTTTTTAAAATGTCCATATCTCATCCTAAAGGTGGTCTTCCACTCATTCCCTGGGCGTTTTCGTATGAGGTTATAGGCCCCTCTCAGATTGAGTTTGGTAAAGATCTTGGCAGAACAGAGTCCCTCCAGCAATTCCATGATCAAGAGGAGAGGGTAGCGGTTCTTAACACTAACTCTTTTTAGTTCCCTATAATCAATGCATGGCCGCAAGGCTAAGTCTTTCTTTTCTACAAAAAACAAAGGTGCCCTGGCTGGGGATAAAGAAGGTCGAATGAAACCCATCTTCAAATTTTTGTCCAGGTCTTCTCTGAGTACCTTTAATTCTGGTTCAAAAGATTGTAAATTCGCTCGAAAGGAATGGTTGTTCCAGAGAGCAATTCTATTGGATAATCATATGGCCGATGTTGGGGAAGTTGATCAGATTTTTTTCTTGCTGCAGATGTCATTGAATTGCTGATAATGAGGTGGTACCCTAACAGAATTCTGCTGACAATCTTCAGGGGTTAGAGTATTTTTCTTTACAGATTTCAGAGGGGAAGGTAATGGTCCTTAAGTCCCAGTTGACAGAAGGATTGTAGGGAGACAACCAAGGGATTCCTAGGATAATTGGAAACTTGGGAGAAGAGATAAATTGGAAACTAATCGTTTCAGGGTGATCATGTTCAATAATGATTTCAAGTTTGATTGTCTTGTGAGTTACAGGCCCCAAAGACAATGGTGAACCATCCACGGTTTCCATATCGAAGGGTATGGGTTTGGTCCTGCTTGCAATGTTATTTTCAAGACCGTATTTAAAGTTCATGAAATTCCCTCTAGCTCCCAAATCTAAGAGAGAAGCATTGTAATTTCTGGTCCCCGACTAAGACCTTTATAGGAATGATGAAGTGAAAAGATGGGGGACGTATCTTATCTTTCTCTTGAGTAAGAGATGGGATGGTCTGTGACTCCAGACCCAGAATGTCAGATTTACCTTCGGTCTTGGCACTGGTAACGTCAATAGTTTTTCGCAACTTGTTGGAGCAGTTAATGGCATAATGTCCCGAGTCCTCGTAAGAGAGACAGAGATTCTCCTTTCCTTCTCTGCTAGGGAAAGAGATTTGCTTCTTATATTCAGTAAGTCTTTGGTCCATACAAATACACAACTAAATAAAGTCCTCCAAGTTGTCAGTGGTCTCGACTCTGGCAAGCTCATCCTTTACTAGTTCGGATAGTCCTCATCGGAATTGACTCTTCTGGGCGGCTTGGTTTCATGTAGTATCTGTCAGCCAGCGACAAAATTCTGCCATGTATTCGGCAACAGAGCATCGCCCTTGTTGTAGATTATATAACCTACCCTCTGCTGTGGCACAGCAATTCGGCTCATCGAAGATTTGATCCATAACTGTAGTGAAGCCATCGAGGCTGTCAAGGAGGTTACTGTTGGTCTCCACATAAGGCAAGGCCCAAGCAAGCGCCTGATCAGTGAGAAGGTTGATGATAAAGAATACCTTCTTCCTGGCACCAGTAAATGGAGTGGGTTGCATTTGAAAATAGATTCGGCACTGATTGAGGAATTCTCGGTATTGGCGACGATCTCCCCCAAATTTCACTGGCAGTGGCATGTGGACACCAGGACCTGAATTGTGCACTTCCAGGAGTTGCCTCTATAACGCGTCTATCTCTCTTTGCATTCCAGCAACCCTTTCCTAGTAAGAGGCATAAAACTCTTGGAGCTCTGTAAGCTGTTTCCTCAGGGTGGCCACAATGGACTCCATTTTGGGCGCAATTAATTTGTAACCAGTCTTTTTCTGTGTTGGAGCTTTTTCTGTTGTAGCCCATGCAGACTGAGAGCATAGTCAGAGGAGAGCCAGGAGTCAACAACACGTAGTCTCAGTTCGTAGTACAAGGGAGCAAGCAGGTAACGTAATTAGGAGGAAGCCAGGAGTCGAAAACAGGTGGTCTAAGGTCACAGTACAAGGAAGAAAGCAGGTAACATAGTCAGAAGGAAGCCAGGAGTCGATAACAGGAGGTAGCAGTTCACAGGAATAGAGGATCGGGTTAGGAAGAGGAGCTAGACTATTGGCAGGTAGCTCAATAATCACACACTGGAGCAGTGGCAGGGCCAGGCTTTTATAATTTTCCTAATCAGAAGCAGGGTGGAGCCAGAACAGGGAACCAGACCAGGAGTACAAGGTCATGGCTAAGCTCAGCAGGTAAACTGTCCAGATGGCTGGATAGCTCAGCAGGGAAACTGTCTAGCCGTCTAGACAGCTCAGAAGGGGAGCTGTCCAGACGGCTGAATAGCTCAATAGGGAGAGTGTTAGGTGTGTGCTTCTGGGACCTGTTGTTCTTCAGATTTCCATGAGCACAGCTTCACAGGTGAGGGTTAATTCAGCTGTCTGGGTATGCAGTTCCTCCTGCCAGCCAATCCCCACTGGTCTGTTGCATATATATATATATACCAGTCCCTTTGCTAGAGGTAGTTGGTATTCCTTCACTCTAGGGTTTAGTTTCCTGCATGCCTGTATATGTGTTCTGTGTGTGAACAGTGACTTGTTCTGTATGTCTGTGCATGTGGCCAGACATTAGGTATGGACAGTCCTGTTCTGTGCTTGTTCTGTCTTGCATGCTAGCCCTGGAGTGTTGGTGTGAACTGTGTCCTGTCCTGTTGAATCATTTGTCATCTCTGGGCTAGTGTAACCCTTAGGTTCCAGTGTTGGGCCGCCCTTATCGGGGCGATCACCCTGCTTGCAGGCAGGGCTCTGGTGGATGTTAGTAGGGACCCACAAGACAACGAGGAGCCTTGAAGTGGCTTACGGGACTTCATGAACAAATACCTCATGCTTTCATAGCAATACTATCTGCTAATGCGTGCGGGATGCTTGGTGAGTGTGTTGGTCGTTTGTCAGTCCTATGTAATGTCTGTCCATTAATCCAGTTCCCAGTATGCAGTTCACTGTTCCTTTGGTGGTCCAGCCAGCACGTCTGGTTTGAGCACGATACCACTTCCGCGTCTGTGCTGCGGCAAGGAGCACCCTGCGGACATAACAGAGAGCTGCTGGCTGGTAGTACAGGAGTTCCTGTGTCAAACCATGATACTAGGCTTTAAACTCAGCTCATAGATAACTGCTAGGATTAAATAAAGCTCATAATTAACTTCCCCTAAACTAAACTCCTCTAAACTCAGTTAAAGCCCTGCTCAACGCATTTCCTCTGAAAAGAGATTCATCAGATAAATAAAAGATATAAAAGTGCCGCCAGTTTTGATGGTTATTCTGTTATTTGGTGTGGAGATCTCTCGGAGAGGTTATTCTGCTATTAGGCATATTTTCTCAGGGACTTCATTATCCCTGTTATTAGGCATTTTTTCCATATAGAGGTCTGTTAGATTCATATGGGTGGTTGGAGCAAACTATCATCATCCCCTTTGTATGCTCCATTACCTTTTGTAATTTACTGCCTCTTGTTATTGGATTCTACTATTAGGCTAATTTGACCTAGTGGCTGATCATTCATGAGTACATCTATAATCAGCTCTCCTAGGCACTCTCTATTTTTGCTTGCTTATAATTTTATTTTTTGGGGGTTTATAATTTTTTCTGGGGTTCATATAGACAGGTGCTTCCTTCCGCCTTCCTTTGTAGTTTGTACCCTAATAAAGTTATATTTTAGAAGGATCCTCAGTGAAATTTATATGATTAGATTGATTCTTCACTGCCACTCTGTGAATTTATTGGTCAGACTTCTAGCATTTGTCACCATACAGTTTAGAAGTTTTTTGTAATTTTTTTTAATTTTAAGTGTATCCTTATTAACTGTTCTGCCAGTTCTAACTGTTGTAACCCCTCCCATCGCTCCGCCCTCATTTCCCTTATTTAGTCTCAGGTCACTGTCTACCCCCTATCTCTGTGGTTGTCCTCCTCCCCAGTCCCTAGTTTAAACACTTATAAGGAAAGGAAGCAGCCCTATGGTATACCTGGCTAAATAAACAATTACCAAGGAAACCGCCTAATGGTTATACCCTCCCAAGCAAAGAACAATAAAAATGTATACTTTATTAACATATATGCACTAAAAGAAAGACAAAGACACTTTAAAATAAAGGAACAGGTGGCTGAACAGGATCTTGACTAGGTCCATAAAGGAATTAAGTGTATATTAGCTAGGCAGGCTGTAAGGGCAGTAATCTTTAGCTACTATTATATGTAGGCAGCCAATAGTGGGATGCATAGGGTGTCACTTGATAGAAGTGCTATAGAAAGCAGCCAAAATATAAGCTTCCAATGAACTGCTATACTGATTGTGCCTTGATCACAATTGTGACAGAAGCTGAAGTTGTCAGAGAAATCTCTGTATATTCACATAGAATGTGAGCTACTATGCTATACTGCTATGTTAAAGGGGTTGTCCCGCGCCGAAACAGGTTTTGTTTTTTTTTCAACCCCCCCCCCGTTCGGCGCGAGACAACCCCGATGCAGGGGTTAAAAAAGAACACCGCACAGCGCTTACCTGAATCCCCGCGCTCCGGTGACTTCTTACTTACCTGCTGAAGATGGCCGCCGGGATCTTCTCCCTCGGTGGACCGCAGGGCTTCTGTGCGGTCCATTGCCGATTCCAGCCTCCTGATTGGCTGGAATCGGCACGTGACAGGGCGGAGCTACACGGAGCCGGCATCCTGCACGAGCGGCCCCATTGAGAAAAGAAGAAGACCCGGACTGCGCAAGCGCGTCTAATTTGGCCATTAGACGCCGAAAATTAGACGGGCTCCATGGAAACGAGGACGCTAGCAACGGAGCAGGTAAGTGAAAAACTTCTTATAACTTCTGTATGGCTCATAATTAATGCACAATGTACATTACAAAGTGCATTAATATGGCCATACAGAAGTGTATAGACCCACTTGCTGCCGCGGGACAACCCCTTTAAAGGGGTTTTGTCATTTTAAAAAAATCAATACTTACCCCCCCCATCTCCCGCTGCCTTCTGGTGTGGCACGTGGGACAGGTAGTATTTGAGAAAATACTACTTTGGAGGCCCCTGTCAAACTTGTGTAAACTTCCAATTCCCGATCTGTCCCCCTAATAAGTGAGTCTCCCACTACCAGGACCTATCTAGCCTGCCTTGCAATTCTATTCCCCTTCTTACTGGAGCGGTCATTTTCCCTGGACATGTAAGCGCTGCGGAATAAGTTGGCGCTATACAAATAAAGATTATTATTATTACATGTCGTGATTAGAAATGAGCGAGCATACTCCCTAAGGCAAACTACTCGAGCGAGTAGCGCCTTATGCGAGTACCTGCCCGCGGCGAGCGGCGGGGGAGACCGGGGAGGAACAGGGGGAGATATCTCTCTCTTTCCCCCCTGCTACCCCTTGCTCACTCCCGCAACTCACCGCTTTTCCCCGCCGGCACCCGAATCTTTAGAGACGAGCGGGCAGGTACTCGCATAAAGCACTACTTGCTCAAGTAGTTTGCCTTAGCGAGTACGCTCGCTCATCTCTAGTCGTGGTACATAGTATACATAGAATGTATAGGTTGAAGGGAGACAATGCCTATCTAGTTCAGCCTGTTTCCACCCCCCACCCCCCTTTCTTGTTGATCCAGAGGAAGGCAAAAAAAAAAACATTGATGCAGAAGCCAATTTAGCCCACTGCTGTTGAGAAATACCTGACGGTCGATATGCATTCAGCGTCCTCACATTTCACATCCATGTGTACTATGCTCTTTTACTAATAAAGGAGAAGTTTTATGGTTGCAGGTATCCTCCACTTTTTTTTCTTTGCTCTGTATTGGACTTCAGCTGCTTGCCAACAGATCTGTGAGGATTTGGCTCCCATTACTTCTTCAGCCAGGACATTGAAGCACTGCAGGAGAGGTGAGCTCTGTTTTTTGCAATTTTTTTGTACTCCTTTGCCTTTATGTCCATCTAGTTCAGCATGTTTTCACCCCCCTTTTTTGTTGAACCAGAGGAAAGCAAAAAAAAAACATTGAGTCAGAAGCCAATTTAGCCCACTTGGAGAACAAAATTCCTTCCCAACTCCATAATGGCAGTTAGAATAATCCCTGGATCAACATTTTGAAAGTTCCTACCGACTCCAAGACCCGGATCAACAACCCCGCTGGTCACCTAATGCCTATATCCTGTAATGTCGTAGCGTTCTAGAAAGACATCTAGTCCCTCTTAAACTCCTCTGTGGATTTTGCCATCACAACGTCCTCAGCAGAGAGTTCCACAGTCTCACTGCTCTTACAGTAAAGAACCCTTTTCTGTGTTGGCGATAAAAACTGCTTTCTTCTAGACGTAGCGGATGCCCTCTTGTTACCGT
The DNA here is from genome assembly GCF_035609145.1 of Eleutherodactylus coqui. Classification (NCBI taxonomy): domain Eukaryota; kingdom Metazoa; phylum Chordata; class Amphibia; order Anura; family Eleutherodactylidae; genus Eleutherodactylus; species Eleutherodactylus coqui. The sequence continues at coordinate 102,398,886 of NC_089849.1, forward strand.
TGCAGTCCTGGGTATAAACAGATCATGGGAGAGATCCTTGTATTGTCCCCTCATGTATTTATACATGGTTATTTGGTCACCCCTTAACCTTCTTTTTTTTAGAGTAAATAATCCCAATTTGGATAACCTCTCTGAGTATTCCAGTCCCGTCATTCCATGTATTAGTTTAGTTGCCCGTCTTTGAACCCCCTCCAGCACTGTAACATCTTTCCTGAGCACCGGTGACCAGAACTGTGCACAGTATTACATGTGAGGCCTGACAAGTGCCTTATATAATGGGAGGATAATGTTCTCGTCCCTCGCCCCTATACCTCTTTTAATGCACCCCAATACTTTATTAGCTTTTGCAGCGGCTGATTGGCATTGGTTACTCCAGTTAAGTCTACAGTCCACTAGTACCCCCAGGTCTTTTTCCATATCACTTTTCCCTAGCAGTACCCCATTTAGTGTATATTGGTGACATCCGTTTCTCCTGCCCATGTGCATAACCTTACATTTATCAATATTGAACTTTATTTGCCATTTTTCTGCCCAAGCCCCCAGCTTATCTAGGTCCGTTTGTAGCCGCACATTGTCCTCCGTTGTATTAATTACCTTGTATAATTTCATATTGTCTGCAAATATTGATATTTTACTTTGCAGCCCCTCTATCAGGTCATTGATAATTATATTGATCAGAATGGGGCCTAGTACTGAACCCTGTGCCCCCCACTAGCAACGGTGGCCCAATTGGAGTACGAACCATTTATTACCACCCTCTGCTTCCTGTTTTTGAGCCAGTTTTTTACCCAGTTACACACATTTTCGTCCAGACCGAGCTGTCTCATTTTATATAGCAGCCTATTATGCGGCACTGTGTCAAATGCTTTAGAGAAGTCCAGATATACGAGATCAATAGACTTTCCCAGGTCCAGCCTAGAACTTACTTTATTGTAGAAGCTGATCAAGTTGGTCTGATATGATCGACCCTTCATGAACCCATGCTGATAAGGAGTTATACTGTTGTCCTCCTTGAGGTATTCCAGGATGGCTTCTCTCAGAAACCCCTCAAATAGTTTTCCAATTATTGAAGTAAGACTTATCGGCCTGTAGTTACCAGGCTCTCTTCTTGACCTGTTTTTTTTTATATTGGAACCGCATTGCCAACACGCCAATCCAGTGGTACAACCCTGGTCTCTGCATCTCGTGTGACATTTCTTTTTCCTTCATGAATACCCTTGAGAAAAAACTATTTAATAGTCTTCCCTCCACTCCCCACCCCCTACCCATCATTGTCTATGGTTTCTCCAGCATTATGTGTTAAAGGGCCAGTGCTCTCAGTGCAAATCCTGTTTATACAATTAAAGAATAGTTTAGGGTTGTTTTTGCTCTCTTTGGCAATCAGTCTCTCTGCCTCCTCCTTGGCAGTTTTGATCTTTTCCTTACATAATTTATTTTTTTACCTGTATGTTTTTAGCGCTCCTTCGCTGCCTTCTTGTTTTAATAATTTAAACGCTTTATTTTTTCCGCTTATTACCCCCATTACAGTCTTGTCGAGCCACATTGGTTTCCTTCTACTTGTAGTTCTTTTATTTTTAAAGGGTATGAACAGCTCACATGAGGTCATTAGGATATTTTTAAACTTCTCCCATTTGTCACCTGTACTGTTATTTTTGAGACTGTTGTTCCAATTAATGTTGCTGAGAGTAATTCAGAGCCTATCAAATTTTGCTTTGTTTTTTTGTTGCTCCCTGGTAAGGCTTCTAATTGAATGACAGCTGGAAATTAATTATATTGTGGTCATTATTTCCCAAGTGTCCCTGCACCTGCACCCTTGTGATTCTATTCAGTTTGTTAGTTACTAGTAAGTCCAGAGTGGCCCTCCCTCTAGTTGCCTCCTGCACAAGTTGGGTAAAGTAGTTCTCTTTAATTGTTGTCAAGAACTTATCACCCTTGTGAGATTCGCAGGTTTCATCTTCCCATATTATACACGAATAATTAAAGCCCCCCATAATAATTACTTCATTGCAGTTTGACACCTCTTCTATTTGCCTTATTAATAACTTTTTAGTTTCTTCTTTTATTTTTGGTTGCCTATAGAAAACCCCTATCAGAATTTTATTAGTTTCCCCTCTCTGTATTTCTACCCACAGAGATTCCACGTGTTCATCTCCTATACCTATATCTTCTCGTAGCCTCGACATTAAATAGGTTTTAACATACAGACATACGCCTTACCCTTTCTGGTTCCCATGGTCTCTTCTGAAGAGACTGTAACCCTGTAAATTCACCGCCAAATCGCACTTATCAAGTGATCAGACTTCTTGCATTTGTTGCCATACACTTTAGGGCTAGGTCAGACAAGTGTGTTTTACACACTACTACAGCAGCGTGTAAACCACGCTTCTATAGCAACCAATAGGTTGCTATGGAAGCGCTCACATACACCCTTTTTAGAAGCGTAGAATCTGGCCTTTTAAAAAAGAACGGACAGCGAGTGCCGATTCCCCTGTCAGCTCCGTGGTGAGCGCTGTCCAGGTGCTTACCATAGGCTCCTATGGAGGCCGTAGAAGCAGGCTGCCCGCACCACGGACGTGTGAACGGCTGCTCAGCGGAGCTAAGGGCAGCACGTACATGTGCATAATCCTTGTATGTCAGCAGCGTGGTTTACACATTGCTTAGCAGCGTAAACCAGGGAGGCTGGTCGTGAACTGATGTAACCCAACAAGTTTGCAAAGTACATCACGTTGCAGAAGGTGTCTGTGCCTATTAGCCTTAAAGGCAGCATTCCCATCACCAGCAGCTGTGCAATGCTTGTGTTCAGGCTCTGTGCTTGTGGATGGTTGGGGTGTTTTTTTTTAACGTTCCCATAGCTGGGGGATGGAGGGCTGGCTGCTGACCTGGGGCACCTGGAATATGGGGTAGATGTCAGTGAAGGTGGTGGTTATGGTGTTAACTCAACATCTTCTCTCCGTTTCCCACTCCTGGCTCTGAAGCCTGCAGCCTGGTCATCAGTTGCAGAGGAGAGGTCTGAGAGTAGTCGTGCTACTGCCCTGACACACAACTGCCCCTCTGTCCTCAGAGGCTACTGCCTGACCAGGAGTGAGATGGAGGAAGAGGCAGCTACAACAGTGGAAGAGGGAGCGGGGTGAGGCTGACTCTTTGCCCTCTGGCCCCGTTGGGCTCTCCAAGGCAGAGGGTGGTGGGAGTTCATGTGACTGTTCATACATGTTGTGTTGCGCTTTCAATGAATGCCCGGCTGCACAAGTCCTGTGAGTAGACCAAGCTGTGGCCTGATGTTGTGGCTGCTGTGACTAGTAGTGGCTGATGGTGATGGTACTGCCCTTACGTTTTTCTGCAACTTCTTACCCCCTGTCTTGGCAGGTTGCTGCTCCGCAATATCTGCCTCTTCCTCCTTCCCCTGTGAGCTGGTCTGATGACTCTCCTTGCCTATCTATGTTGAGTCAAGCACCTCATCTTCCTTTTCAGTGTCCTTCTCCTTCTAAGTGGACTCTATGTCACAGTGAGCACCAGGAACTGGCACCTCCGTTTCTGCATCCCCCTGAGTACACATTGCCTGTACACATTGTTGAGGGCTGACCAGGCACACTGACTCACCCTCATCTTTCTCTTCAAAGGGAAAGAATGGTTGGGCATCAATACATTGAATGTCTTGCTCTTCTCCCTCTGGTTGTTTGGACTGCCCCGTTGACATCCATGAAAGAGTCAGCGGACTAGCGCTCCAAACTCTATGGTTCCTTAAGAGAGGTGGCTAAAGAATAATAATTGTGTAAATAGAAATGTAAAGGGGGGGAACTCACATGGTGTGGAACACCCGTCAGAGGACAGGCGTCCACACCGTCAGTCCGGAAGTGCTTGATAAAATATCCAGAAGAGCAGGATCCCTAGTCCATAGGGAGACCAACAATGCTAACTATGAGTAACCTACCTAACTTTTTATGCTAAGTTTAATGGCACCATCGTGAACTTTTCTGGGTCCAAAGCTAGCTTGAAAACTTTGCTCAAGGGTGATTCAAAATCTGTCATCCTCTGCGGAAGGAAATTTGGACCAGGGTTTGGACCGCTGTAGCATCTACCCAAAAAGGGATACAAACTGGATATTTGTACCATGTATTATACTAGCGGCAGTCACTATTCTGGTGAATTTTCAGCTTCTGAAGACCTGCAGGCATTTCACAGCAATCCATCAAATAAATCATTGTTTACAAAAATTATAAAAGTTACCACTTTTCAAGCTTAATTATAAAAAAGAGAGATACCGGTAGCTTCAATTTTTTTCTTACTGATACTTTGTGAAAGAGAATTTATTTCTCTATTAGATCAATAAGTTTTCATTTTGTGATGCCACCTACAGTGTGGTAAAATTTTCTGTCAAAGTATGGGGTCTTTTCTGCACGCGCAAAGCTTAAACAGCATAGGTGGCATTGCAAAATGAAAACTTACTGATCTAATAGAGAAAAAAATTCTCTTTCACAGATTCCCTATGCAAAAGTGTAGTTTGTCTGTCTGTCTGCTGCTATGTATGGTGACAGCAGCAGAAATATAAGTTCTATAGACCAGGGGTCCCCAACTCCAATCCTCAGGGACCACCAACAGGTCATGTTTTTAGGATATTATCCAATTGTAAGAACACCTGTGGCAATGTCTGAGGCATTTACAAGAATTACATCACCTGTGCAACACTGAGGAAATCCTGAAAACATGACCCGTTGGCGGTCCCTGAGGACTAGAGTTGGGGACCACTGCTATAGACTCTCTCTCCATATGGCCTTATCGCCTGGCCAATCACAATTAGCTAAACTAATTCAGAAGACCTCAGCGCTCCATTCATTTCAATGAGGCTGATGGAAATACCTGAGCGACCAGCGCTTAATTCAGTCTTCTCCTCACTGCAGAGAGTGCAGTAACCCCGCAAGGAGCAGGACAGGAGACGGGACACCCATTCTTGAAATCAATGAGGGTCTCAACGTTGATACCCACAGCGATCAGCAAATTAATCCCTATCCTATAGATAGGGAATAACTTGAAATTCTGGTACAAGCCCTTTAAAAAGTATGATGGAATGAATGTTAAAAATGTGTTGCATGCAATAGTGTCTGATGAAGATGGCACATAACAGTTATGTGATAGGGATCATAAATGTCATGCTTTGTACACAGAATGCCTATTATCCATGATAGTGTCACATAGTATCAGGTTGTACTGCTAGGATCTGTTGTACTACAGGGTTCCAGGAGCACACCTTCACAGGTGAGGGATAATTGAGCTGGCTGGGTGTGGAGTTCCTCCTGCAACCCAATCCCCACAGGTCTGCTGCATATAAATACACCAGCCCCTCTGCAAGAGGAAGCTGGTATCTCTTCACTCTATGGTTTATAGTTTTACATGCCTGTATATGTGTTAGGTGTGTGAACAGTGTCTTGTCCAGTGTCTGTGCAGGTGGATAGACATCAGGTGTAGACAGTCCTGTTCAGCATTTGTTCTGTCTTGCATGCTGTGTCCTGTGCTGCTGGATCATGTATTATCTTTAGGCTAGTGTAGCCCTTAGGTTCCAGCACAGGGCCACCTTTATCGAGGCGATCGCTCTGCTTGCAGGCAAGGTTCTGGTTCATGTTGTTTCGTTAGAGTAGGGACCGCAAGACATGAGGACCCTTCAAGTTGGGCTCGCAGCTTAAGTTCATTGCCCAATACATGAACTAATTCCTTGTATTTATTACAGCAATTTTATCTGCTTAGGCGTGCAGGGATGTTTGGTGAGTGTGTGGGCTGTTTGTCCTATGTTATCTCTGTCCGTGAGGCCAGTATACAGTTCACTGTCCCTTTGGTGTTCCAGTTGCACATCCTGTGGGAACGTGATACCACTCCTGCTTTTGTACCGCGGCGAAGTGCGCCCAGCAGACATAACACATAGTCTGCACAGGTGAATGCAGAGTGTGAACAGGCTGCTACAGAAATCAGAGCAAAATACATAAGGGAATCAGCTCAAGTGTGTCCCTACAGGTAGAGGTTAAAACAGCAAGAGCATGACAATGATGGGTCTACTAAGGTTGATGCTGAGAGTTGTGTTGCAAGTACAGCGGAGCTTGAAGATGAAAGAAAACAACTGTTATTGGCTGCAGCAGCTTGAGATGCAACAAAAAGGCTCTACAAAGAAAGGTAGTTAAGAAGCCTTCAAGCAACCGCACAACTTGCAGACGCAAATGGAGGATTACCAAAGAAAGTTGGAAGAGACTTGCACATCCAGGGATGACATTTTTGAGTCAGTCAAAAGAAAATGAAGAGAAACTGAGAAGTTTGGAAGCAGAAGTGCAAAGGAGAAGTGTCTCATGTGTATACCCCGCCGTCAGTAGCTGGAGATATACTGCAAAACTGCTGACCAGCCCAGCCCCATATCTGCTTGTTAGCACTGGCGGCTGTCGGATCTGCTCACCGGCATCTCAGCAACAGGAACAGGACTTGAATCTGCGATTGGTGCACATCAGGGGACCAGAATAGGTGAGTATATGGCAGGCACAGGATACAGACAACGCCTTTCACTATCAGACAAAGGGCTTCAGGCCATGGACAAAAAAGAGGCCTTTGCTGCGTAGAGAGATCTCACACTGAGTGTATTGGGATAGATTAAAAATCCCCCCCCCCCTTTTTTTTAAATTTTCTTTCTTCCTTCCTTAGGCCTCCCTCACACAGACGCTTTGTACTGCAATTAGCGCGGTGCTGAACGCAGTATAACGCTCCCATTGTTTTGAATGGGAGCCGCTCGATCGCAGTGCTTTTCAGTGCCGTGATTTCTGAGCGGAGTCCGTTCTATTTTTGAGCGTTTAGCGCTCCTCATCAATGATGAGCAGTACTAAAAGCCGGCATCAGCTGCAGCGAAAGTAGAACACGGTGCCGTGATTTAAATCGTGGCACATACCACTATGCATGTGTGAGGGAGGCCTTACTTCTTCCTTCTCTTTCCTTTCTACTAAGCTATCAATATTAAACCTATATAGAGTTCAATTTGGTTGTGTTACAAGTTGTAGCTAAGAAATCACCTCCGTTTGGTTTGACAACACGGACGTATAGTGATCTATTTCATTATAATAAGCGGATCCATAGATTAGGCAATGTAGAAGCTTGAATTGTTGACCTCATAAGTCCGAGGGGATTTATCCCCTTCCTGTAACGATGCCACATGAACGGTGACTAATCATAAAATCAAAAGGAAAAATGCAGAAACCAAACTGTATTATGAAACTACAAGAAAGTGTTCTGGATAAATGTATCATACAAGGTATACGGTCCTGCGAGACCTACTGGCTACTGTTTATTGTATTTTGACATATACACAAACTTTTAGAAAAGTCATTAACCCTTTGCAATCCAATTTTGGATTCAGGGTTTCCTAGGGGTTTTTCTCTTTCTGCCATTATACAATGGCGCCATCTGTTGGCTAGAGCCAGTACTGCAGTATGGGACATGCTGGAGAGGCCCCCGACAACATAGCAGCCAGTAATATACAGTAAGAATACCCTGCCAGACGTCTTCCGACATCTGAGCTGTACAGCCTTCAATCAGAATGTCTTCAGACGTCAGCCAGTGGATTGGAAAGGGTTAAACATAAAAATGTTGTTACTTCTTCTTTTTCCCTCCATGGGTACATTTTCCATGTTTTGTCTTTTGGTTTGTAGTAGGAAATAATTTATGTCCCTCTGGGTTAAACTTTCCTTCGATAGAGAACAGACCCGTATTTGCCATTAGGCACTGGAGGGCCAATGCCTACGCTGCAGGGGGCGGCCACGGCACCCACTAACAGATTTTTTCCTTCATATCACTGAATCAGTGCCTTCCCTGCCTCCCACCAGAGTGGCATCCTAAATCAGTGGTGCAGGGAGGGGTTGTAACAGTGGCATGGGAAGGGAGCATGTAGAGGAAACAATGCTCCTCTCTCTTCCACATACCCATCCACCACCACCCGGGAAGAGAAGAGGAGGCTGCGAGCAGCAGGAAGAAGAGAAGACGCACACGATCAGTATGTCTGGAAGGGGGTTCTTTACTGTAGGAGAAGTGAGACACTGTAAGGGCAGAGGGATGGAAGATGAAAGGGACACTATGATGAACGGGTGGGGAGAGGCCACCACATGAGGAGGACACTAATGAGTGGAGGTGGTGAGGGGAGCAAAAGAGGACACTGTGATAATTGGGGCAGGGGGACATTAGAAGACACTGTGATGACAAAGGGTTGGGGGAACATGAAAAGGACAATGGGGGATTGGAGGGAAGAAAGTAAGAAGAGCACTGTGTAAGTGAAATACAAGAATGAACACTGTGCGAGGGGGCAGGGCGGACCATGAGAGGCAGATGGGGAGCCAACTCAAGGGGGACCATGAGAGGCAGTCCGTGCTTTGCTGGCATAATTGGAGGGGATCCATGAAGGGCAGTTTGTGTGAGAGAAGAGAGGAGGGTTGGAGCGCAGTCTGATGGAGAAGTTGAAGAGCAGTTTGTGTGAGATAATGTATTGATTGTATTAGCCGGATGGCGTGAGGTTATGAATAATATGAGGATGTGCTGAAGAGACTTAGAGCCAAGATGAGATATAGCTGAAGAAGTCGTCATTGTAGCGTGGGCCAGATGGAAAAGATGAGAAAAAAAGTCTCCAATCAGAAGTGATCACTGGAGGTAACCATTTAGTATGACTTTAACTGCATTTAATGGGATCGGGGAAGGGGCTTAGTCCTAGTGTTTAGGGCCACACGATCTGTAAATATGCCCAATAGTGAGTGGATGTTGCATCCCTGTACAAAAAAAAGTGTTCCCTTTTGGGTTGTCAGGAAAGGTCCGCCAGCTTCAGGACCTTCTCTGCTATTATCAGTAGTTACTGATCTGCAAATCACTGTTTTCTCAAGATCCTCTATTAGAGAGGTGTGTCATAAAAAAGGAAATATCTGATATCCCACTCCCTTCATTCTCTGGAGTCACCTTAGTCAAACAAGGGGAGTCCATATTATCTGGGCGGTTGTTCTATGCTCAATAGCACTTTAGGTGGCTCTCAGGTAAGTATGTTTTTCAGTGTATGTATGTGATCTATAAGGGATTTGGGGTCAATAGCCTCATCACCCTTGTTAATTATGTTACTGGCACGCAGAACGAGGTCTATGGAGGCTGTTGGAGATTTCTCAATATGTTAAAACTGGGCCCATTGGATGGAGAATCTTCTTTCTCCCGAGTTTCTCCACTCGCCTGTGGATTATTAGGAACATTTATTATATTATTCATGTCCCATGACTTTTTTTATTACCATCACTTTGATAATGGCAAAATTTATTTTAATTAAAATCCTCAGTGTCCTTTTTTTGTATCTGTGATTTTTGTTCTCACTTTTTCTTTAACCCCATAAGGACCAAGTGCCGAAAATTTACAGCACTTGAACCTAGGCTTTAATCTCGACCGATGGTAAAAAGACGGCGCCGGATTAAAGCTCCTGTTCCTGCAATGTAGCACGAGCAGGTCGGGTCTTCAGCCTTCAGTCACAGCCGAGGACCCGGAGGAGAAGGTAGAAGTGTTTTTTACTGCTTCTGCCTTCTCTCTTGCAGACTACACAGTACTTACTGACTGCTATGTAGTGAATAGAGAAAGCAGAAGAATCACTTCCACTATTCAAATCGGCGATCATGTGACCGCCAGGCGACCCCCTGCGATAGCAGAGCTGCAGGGTCCTAGCAAACCCAGATTAGCTCTATTAGTGACTGTACTGTCACTACAGAATTAAAGGGGTTGTCCCGCGCCGAAATGGGTTTTTTTTTTTTTTTTCAACCCCCCCGTTCGGCGCGAGACAACCCCGATGCAGGGGTTAAAAAAGAACACCGCACAGCGCTTACCTGAATCCCCGCGCTCCGGTGACTTCTTACTTACCTGCTGAAGATGGCCGCCGGGATCTTCTCCCTCGGTGGACCGCAGGGCTTCTGTGCGGTCCATTGCCGATTCCAGCCTCCTGATTGGCTGGAATCGGCACGTGACGGGGCGGAGCTACACGGAGCCGGCATCCTGCACGAGCGGCCCCTTGAGAAAAGAAGAAGACCCGGACTGCGCAAGCGCGTCTAATTTGGCCATTAGACGCCGAAAATTAGACGGGCTCCATGGAAACGAGGACGCTAGCAACGGAGCAGGTAAGTGAAAAACTTCCTATAACTTCTGTATGGCTCATAATTAATGCACGATGTACATTACAAAGTGCATTAATATGGCCATACAGAAGTGTATAGACCCACTTGCTGCCGCGGGACAACCCCTTTAAGCAATTGCAGCAACAGCGGTGTATCCAAATAATAAAACCAGAAACTTTATTGTTCCATGTTCAAAAGAGCAGGCAACATTTCGACCTCGCGGTCTTTCTCAGGCTTTCATTGGCTGATGCCGCGCTGAGTTAGCCAAGCAGAGCATTAGCTTTCTGGAGGCGTGGAGGAGGGAGCAACAGCCTGCAGCAGCACCGCGGGAGGGGAGTATTGATTTTTTTTTTCTGCAGCGTATTCCCGGCGTATAAGTCGACAGTTGGGGGGAGAGAGAGAGAAACAAAATGGGGAGCCCATCCTGTACTTTATTTTAGTGTAAATATACTAATTTTAAAAATAAAGAAGTATACATTTTTTAAAAATCTCATTTTCAGCTTTTTAAACCTAACCAAAAAACTGAAAAAATAATTTTGGCAGCGGAAAAAAAAAGGGCTATAAAGCCACCACGAGTAAAATCCTAAAAAGTGTCTGGTCCTTAAGGGGTTAATATCATTGCACATTGGCTGCTATCACAGATGGGTTCAGAAAAAGCTGCGCAAAACCGCATTTTACCACGATTCTGTGTAACATTTTAAAACGCATGTTACAGAGTTTAACATTGTTTTTTAACGCAACCCATCACTGCGCTAAAGTAGAGCAGACAGGGCTCGGAAATTGCAGCATTAGAAAAGTATGGCGGCGTTGTATCGCGGCGGTTGGGACGGCGCGCTAATCATGGTAAAAAGTGTCCTGTGTGACAGCGGCCCTAGGCCGAATGCACACAGCCAGATCGGATCCTGCAGTGGAATCCAACCCTGTGCCCGGCCAGGGAACTCTGTGTACCTTTCCGGATCTGTGCTGCGGATGTGCCAGGCACATGCGCAGTACAGATTGTGCAGCAGAGTCACTAGGCGATGATGCAGATTCTGCGGCCCGTCTGCAGTGTCGGCTGCATATCGGACGGTTACCATTGACTTCAATAGAAGCAATCTGTGCTGAATCCACACTCAAATAGAGCGTGCTGCGGTTTTGCATCCGCAAGTGGAAGATCGCAATTGATTACCGCTTGCGGACATGGAAAAACGATTTTTAATAGCATGCTATGGACGGTATTTGCGGCGGAATCCGGAGACAGACGCGCGCTCTAGATTCCGCAATGCAAATATGCCCGGGTGCATTAGGCCTTACTGAGAGGTGATGTAAAAAAAAGTATTCGCTAACGGTTCAGGGACACCAGACGCCACGAGGTCAGCCGTATGAACCAGTAGCCAGCTGATCCCAAAGATTAAGATCACATTTTTATTTATCCACAAATTATTTAAAACTTGGTGGGCAGCAAATTAGCATCTAGAAAACTTTGCTGATGCGTTTCTGGAGTGCAATGCCCCCCTAGTCCTAGCCCACAGGGCTGCCTCAGCGCTCTACATGACTAATTCCAACGGCCTGAATGTTAAACCATGCAAAGAGAGAAAAAGTGAATGGTCTCATGCGTATGCCCCACTGCCAGTAACTACATATCTATGTAGCTGCTGGCAGTGCCAGAGAGAGCAAGCACGCTGACCTGAAGGGCTGTGCCCAATGCCACGTGGTACACGCTTGTTAGAACTCATGGCTGCCGGCTTCCCCTCAGCAATATACAGGAAATAGACTTCGAGTGTCGATAAGAACCAGGAGAGGAGAATAGACTGCCGCTTTATTTTAGAAGATGCAAGAAAAGGATACAGGCAATGCCTCTCTCCGCTGGCGGCACTTGCAGACTGTCCAGCTCGCTGTCAGGGCAGCGGGTCTGACGTCATCAGCAATGGTCAGGGCCGGAAGTGTAATAGCAGACTTCTTGCCCATAAAAATCAATAGGAGTCATGCCGTCTAATACACTTCTGGGTCCTCAGTGCGGCCAGAGCCGGAAGTGTAATGGGAGGCATCACTCCCACCAATTTCAATGGCGTCAGCAATTACACTTCCAGCCTTGACCATCAATGATGGCTCCCGACGCACTGCGCTGACAGTAGACCTGCTGATCAAGAGGGCTCCCAAGTGGTGGACACCTGTCAATCAACTATGGATGACCTGTCCTGGTTCCAACTGCCAGGTCCATGACACAGAAAAGGCGAGCAGATGGTTTCTACATGTGTGGTTCCCACCGTGAAGCACGGAGGAGGAGGCGTGATGGTGTGTTAGTGGTCATTTATTAAAAAGTCAAGGCACAGTTAACCAGCATAGCTACCAGAGCTTTCAGCAGCGAAATGCCATCCCATCTGGTTGGCGCTTAGTAGGACCCTCATTTATTTTTCAACAGAACAATCACCCCAAACACCCCTCCAGGCTGTGTAGGACTTGTATGACCTAGAAGGGCAGCGATGGAGTCCTGCATCAGATGACATGGCCTTGAGAGGTAGCAACAGATACAGAACCAGCAGCACAACCCAGAACACTTTAAAAGTGAGGCAACTAAAGTCTTGTCACCTGGAATCAGAATCCATGGATCCGATCTAGAATCATAGAAAGAAGACGGGACGGCATCCAAGGTCCAAAATGTAAAAGTCTTGATTCCCCCAAGGACATGACATAGCAGCAACGTTTGGAGGAGAAGTTTTGTCAAGCATGCCCTTCTGGTCGAAACGTTGCTGACATGGCCTCCACAATCACTCAACCTAAACCTAACTTACACCCGAATGAAGGTAAAACAAAAACAGCCAACAAATACTCAGCACCTTTGGGAACTCCTCCATTCCAGGTGACTACCTCATGAATCGAGAGAATGCCACGTGTACAAAGCTGTCAGCAAAGCACAAGGGGGCTACTCTGAAGAATCTAAAATATCAAGCCCATTCTGGTTTAATACTTTATTACTCCATTCCATATGTGTTCCTTCATCGTTTGTCTTCAGTATGACTCTACAATGCAAAAAGTAAAGAAAATTCAAAGAAAAAAAAAAGGGGGGGGGGGGATTTTCGACTGCTATTGTATATATGACACCACATATCTGTAAGACAACGTTTAGAACCCGGCAGGGTCATACTGTATATGGCAGCTCAGCTCGCCTCTAAGCAGAACACCAGCTCCAACATTCACCAATTCGAATGAAATTCAACTAACTAGATGTGACTATTGCCACGATGAATGTAGCCCCAAGTATAGACTTATAGGGCCGCGAGGAAAGAGTAACACACATATTAAAAGTGAACGTAAAACTACCTGAAAAATAGATGATTCAGGACACAATTCTGTTTGGACAGTCTTATAAGTGAGTTCCTTTAGGTTCCCGCCCGGCGGTGAATAATGCACAAAGTTGCTGAAGTTTGAGACACAACAAAGCTTGGCGGGCTTTAAGATGCTGGCGCATGAATAGTGTGGAGACACTCCGGCCGGTGGCATCTACCCCTCTTGCGTCCGTCAGTCCAGGGTGTCAAGGAGAAGTGCTGGATCTGATGAAGGGGATCTCAACTTGACTTCCTGGACTCCAGTCAGGTTGTGCCAGATCCCAGTTCTTCTATTACAAACTTGTCTGACAGTGACCCTGGGAGGGCAGCATCTCTTCTACACCCCACATCACTAGTAGTTGTGTCACTTACAGAACCATTCAAGGTCAGCATGTACTTTTTGAGGCTCAACTAAACTTTTGCCAGCAGTACCTACTTGCTGCCTTAGGAGGCGCGCTGTCCTTGTTTTTCCACGTTATCAGACACACGCACAACTCTAGTCCTATTCCAAGCAGAGATCGAGCCATCGCCACCTAGAATGATGCTTGGGCTATACTGTAACCTCATAGCACTTATTGGGGAAAAAACGTTAGGTGGCCAAAACCAGAGGTAATGATACCTTTCCATGTTTACTGCGATGAAGGGAGTCCAAGTATACTATCCCCCGAACCCGTAACACACTCCAAGTGAAGGGAGGATTAACATGTGAATCCTCTTTGTATACATGTCCATGGGGTCTCCTAATGATTGGGGAAAAATCCTCTTTTACCAATGCCATCACATTTCCATTGGGCAAAGCACAATTTGTGGAACTGAGGTATCAAACATTAGAATAAGTTGTAATTTCATGTAGCGGTGGAGAGATCATAATGGATTCCCAGTTTACAATGACTGGGAGAGTAACTAGCTGTGAGTTTATTGCCAATTTAGCCTTCTCCATCTAATTTGCCCATCTTCCCTCAGACAGCAGAGATTCCCATCACTTACCTCCCCATCGCCCCTTCTTTGTCCTGGTTGCCCATGCTTTGTCTCATATCCATCCAATAGATTAACTTTTAACCTGCAGTTTTCTTTTTTCCCCTCCATCAGCTCTATCATTCTTTTCCCATTTTCTACAACCCCAACTCCACAAAAGTCAGGAACATTTACACAGGGAGTTTACCGCCTGAATTCTTGCTGGAAGCAGCGAATTTAGACGATTATCGCTCCGTGTGCACGCAGCCACCGAGTGTGAAGTCGCTGTCCTTGTTAGTGTCACTTTGCTTTTTAGCAGAACTAAAAACCATGCGGCTATCAGCCGTGTAAACAGGAGCCGCTTGAGGTTTGAGCAGTTCCTGTTTACTGTGTATGGAGGTGGGCGGCCGCAATGATAACCCAGCCCGCCAACAGTCGTCCTGTAAACAGGCAGCCTAAGGCTCGGATAGGACAGGCGGCCAATTCCAGACTCTAGTTTATAATGCCACTAAAGATAATTGCTACAACTGGATCCAAATACAGCAATGCGGAGGAAGGGAGCAGAGCTGGAAATGAGCTTTCAGAGGTTATTATTGAGGTACATATCTGGCCAAACACGATACGATAAGGTGTAGCTCATGATTCTGGGAAAGCTGGGTGACAAGCCCTCTAGTGGCAGACATACTGGTGGTTACCCAAATTCCCCAAAAGCAGAACTTAGGGTGACTACCCACTAGTTTTTTTTCACTGCGAAATTTGCAGCGTTTTTTTTCCCGCAGGGGTCTATGAGAGTTAAAATGTTAAAAATCGCGATTTTGCGCAATCCCGTTTTTAACATTACAAGTCCCATAGACCCCTGCAGAAAAAAAAACGCTGCGAATTTCGCAGTGAAAAAAAATAAAAACTGTAGTGGGTAGTCACCCGTAAGAGGAAACTTCTCTCCACAACCTCACTCACCACATCTTGCTGAAGTAAAGATCCCCATGTGCTCTGTGGGATACGGAAGTGGTCTTAAAGGGGAACTGCGGAAGAGAACCCAAACTACCCAGCGTCCTGATGAGGGTCTTTCAGATTCCCTGAGGCTGTATTTACATGGCCAAAGGCAAGTTGCATCCAAGAGTCTTGGGCGCAACTCTCATAGCACATGGACACTCCATCCGTGTGCTGTGAGACATGTGACACCCCACACATGCAAAGGACCCGCTTCAGTTTTCCTGTCTCGCACTATCAGTACAAGAGGGAAGACATCCATGTACATTAGCCCATTGGAAACAATGAGTTAGTACATCACACGAGTTCTGTGCATCGTGCAAACACACAGGATTTTCTTGGCTGCGTAAATAAGGCCTAAGGAAGAATTAGAGCAAGGTCTAAACTAAGGGAATCCAAGTGGAGGAGGCCTGGTAGTGGCTCCACTCCTCCAATGCTGGAGGAGACTACCCTGTCTACAGGCATATTACTACCATCAAAAAAGAAAACAGCCGTGGAGGAAGGTGGGGGGACGCATCACAGCCCCAGTATAAAAGAGCCGCTGACATTAGGCTGTAAACAATATGGCCACAGTTATGTTCCATCCCATCTATGTCACATCCAGGCGGAGTTGCGTCATACCATTATATGATGTCACTAGGATTATTTACATAGGGCTGCTGCATTTCACCAGAATTCAGGCCATCATGTGATGTATGAGCAAAGGGGCCAGTAATAGTGGCAAGTTTAAAGAAAGGCATTCCGTGCAGCCTGCCATCGTAGACATGGATTTTTATTATTAAGGTTCAACAAGGCTTAAAGCAAATCCCAAAACATAAAAAATACAATACTATACAGTAGGGCATTCCGTAACATGCTGCCCCCCTCATTGCAGGTTGTGGATCATCTCCTCCTTTGCAATAAGGTGCGTAGTCTTGTTCACCAGCGCCATCAGCGAGTTCAGTTTCTGGGACCAGTCATTGAGGAGGTCATTGGGGTCCTTTGGTCTCTGAAAGTTGATAATTCCGGCCAGTCTATCCACTTTTGCGTAGATTGTTTTATTGACAACTAAGGTGGAAAGGAATTCTTCAGACTCCTGGGAAGAAAAGAAAACAACAGATATAGAGAAGCGGCGCTACTGTTCTACAATGCTACAAGTCTGCTTCTCAAGAGATTGGCGGGGTGGCACAATAAGGACAATTCCTGCAGGGGTCAGAGGTCTGAGAAACTCGGAGGTCGGGTATAAAGACACTGCAGTCCTGGGGGGACATTTCCTGATCCTTTAATAATGTACATGAATAGGGAAAGAATGCAGTGGGCTTGTTTTTTGCATCTATCTCCCACCCAAGAAGGGCCACATGTGGGATATTTCTAAAAACTGCAGTTAAAGGATAATAGATATTGGAGAAAATTTGTTTATCTGCTAACTAAAAAGTATGAAAAAAAGAAGAAAAAAAAAACTATTTTTCTTCTGTTTTGCTTTAAATTTCTCTGAAACTCTCAAAGATTTTATAGACTTTATCAATGTAGTTCTCAAAATGTTGAGGTTTGCAGGTTTTTAAAAAAAGGGAGCGATACATGGGGGTTGTCTCTAATATCCAGGCTTGCGAAGCCATTCATACTGAAATGGTCCCCCCAATTTTTTTTTGAAGACGATGTTCTTCAGAATTTGAAAAATGGTCGCTATCCTTATAAGCCTCCTAACACCCTGGGGGGAAAAAATGGCGTTTACAAAGTGATGCTAACATACAGTATATATGGTAACTGACATAACTATTTGTACGGTATGACTGCTTACAAGCAGAAATATTAAAATCTTGAAAAACGTTTTCAAAATGTTCTCTAAATCTTGATTTCATAAATAAAACCCAATATATTATCCAAGATGTAGCTCTAACAAAGTGCAACGTGTCATAAGTAAAAGCAGCATAAATGTATTACCACTAGAGATGAGCAAACGTGCTCCTTTACAGCAATTACTCAAACGAGTATCACTTTTTTCGAGTAACTGCCTTATGGGTGAAAAGATTCGGGGGGCGCCGGGGGTGAGCAAGAGAGAGAGACACAGAGACAAAACTGGATGTGACTCAGTGGTTAAAAGTCCCAAGGAAACAGCCAATCAGGATCCAGCATTGGACAATATCAAAGAGGTTGGAAAACCCCCCAGGACATCCAGGAAAGCGTTACTTATGTGGGTTCATGTATCACTTACATCAACGGAGAGATCCAGTAGCTTTGCCATTCTCTTCATGGTGATCCGCGTGTAATATTTTGCCATAATTCTTATATTCTATAAACAAGTGAAAGGCTTGTTATAAAGTGAAGCAACCCATCTCTCCCCAAACCGTACGCCTACAGTCAGTCCCGCTACCTCCCCTGACCTCATGTCAGCAGTAGGAGGTGCTCTGACTACCCTACGTGGTGCGGTTATTGTGCCGGGACCTACGTGTTCCACCACTCTGTTCTTCAGGTCCTTCCAGTGCTTCTCTCCCTGCTCGTTGTAGCTGAAGACTTCCGTGGCCTCGCTGTCTAAGGAACCTTCCCGCAGCTCCTTCCCATACTGCTCCACCAACACGCTCCACCGCATCAGCTCCATAGTGGTGAAGAGCTTCAGCAGATCCCTGCGTATGAAAGAAGGACCTTAGTACATCTACAATGTTAGAAGTCCAATGCGATCATGAAAAGTTTCTTTAATCTTAAACAGAAGAGTCTAGGTGTGTCCAGGTAGGTGGAAGAGCAAATGGTTATAGTCAACAGGGTATAAAAAGACCCAAGCGTGGCTCAAAGTGAGGTAAGAGGGAGGCACAAAGGGGAATGGCCTGAGTGCAAAATTACAAAAGGGGACAGAGCAAAGGGACACCAGAATGTGTGCATGTATGCCGGCTATGATGCTAATTAACTGCATTTAAGGCCGTGTTCATAGGCCGCTTGAAGTCTCCTGCTAGTTTAAATGGAAATCCGCAATATTGAATATACACTGCAGATTTCTTTCCCCATGTGTGGATTTGAAGTTTGCGTTCAGGAAAACAGAGGGAAAAAAAAATGCTATGTGGTGACGTCATTTAACATGGATTCCAAATTAGCGTGTGGATTTCACCGACTAGGCTAAATCCATGTACGGACCGTGGCTCAAGCGAGTAAAAATCCATAGCAGAAATCCACTGCAACTATGCGAATTTTCATTGGGAGGGAAGTGGGGGGACTAGAGTGGGATTGTGGCTGTAACCGACACTGCAGTCAACTGGACAACTTAAGCCCTTTAACCCCTTGAGTGGCGGGTTTCCTACCACCCTGTCGTGCCCACCAGGGCAGGTTTTTTTAAATGGTCTAATCATTGAATTTCAACTAATTTTGCAGTTGCGTCTCAAGAGCCATAACTTTTTCATTTTTCCATTGACATGGCCATATAAGGGCTTGTTTTTTGTGGGACAAGTTGTGATTTTTTAAACAGGGGGGAGGAAAAAAAGAAATGGGGAAAAAAGAAAAAAAGGGGCCATGTCATTAAGGGGTTAAATAATGTATTAACTTCCTTCTCATGGTCATTACAACGCATGGATACCACATGTGTGATTGTATTTTTGATTTTTTACAAAGTAAAGGGAGACAAGTATTTTTATTTTTTTTTTAATAATTTTTTTACTTTTTTTTTTTTAATTTTTTTTTTTCCCTTTAGGGGACTTCCACAGGGACCCATCAGGACCCCTGATCACATTCCGGGTGTCCGATGGTGACAGCCCTTTACATGCTGCAGTGACAGCCCTTTATATGCTGCAGTCACATAGACTGCAGCATGTAAAGAGTTAACACAGCAGAGATCGGAGGTTTTCTCTGATCTCTGCTGTAAGAGCTAGTACCTAGCTGTCCTCTGACAGCTAACAACCAGCTCTCCCTGCCACAGAGACCATCGGCTTGCTTCTGACAAGCCGATGGTCTCTATAGCAACCTGTAAACAAACCAGTGCAGGAGATTGCCTACATATCTGCAATATCTTCTGCTGGTTTTTCAAAGCCCTTGCACTGCTCTCTGTGGGTCTGTGCAGGCAGAGCACAATGTCACAGCTTGTGGCATTGTGCTCTGCAGCTCCCATAGTGATACATAGCCCGGAAATCTTCCGGGCTGTATCGCTATGAGCAGTGGAGCTCGTCCCGGAAAATTTCCGGGCGTGCCACTCAAGGGGTTAATGCTGCAGTCATTGGTGACCAAGGCATTCAAAGGGTTTGGTGCCGCTTACACACCCAATCAGGCCTCCTGCTATGTGATTGTGGCAATGGCATCCAGAAATAATGGCCTTTGGGTCTGCCATCTAAGGTGGCCAACTGGGCCAATAAAACACGATTTACCATGAGAAAAACACACAAAAATAAATAAATGAAAAACAAAAACAGACACACTATACGAAATTTTTTGAAAGTATGCAGATTCTGATGATCTTGCTTTACAAAAAGTGGAGTAAAAAGATCAAAAAGTCTCATGCATCCCAGAATAGAGCCAATGGAAACATCAACTCCTCTTGCAGAAGACAAGCCCCCCTCCCCCGCAGCTTTATAGACGGAAAACTAATAGTTATGGCTCCCAGAATGTGGTACATTAGAGGAAAAGAATCATATGAATAGTGTTACCATAATTAAATCAAATCGCGGAATAAACTTAACCTGCCACTTATATCGCACAATTAACCCTGTAAATATTTTTTAATCACAACACCTCCCAAAACATTAAGAGATCAAAAATAAATAAATAAATAAAAATGCACCCAGGAATGGTGCAAAATTTTCATGTCAGCTCATCCTACTAAAAAAAACAAAACAAATACAATAAAATCCAAACAAAGTTGTCTTTAACCTAAGCTGGTACAAATGTAAATGTGAGATCCCCCCACAAAAGAAAAAAAAAAAAAGGGGGGGGTTAGGGTAGGTGAGTTATGGTTACCAGAATATGGTAACGTAAAAATACTTATTGAGCAAAAGTAATAAAGCCCTATATAAATGTTTCATCAATGTAAACCTACAGAATGTTATATACACTCCACGGCGAATACTCTAAAACAAAACTCATTAAGGCCCCCTGTCCACGGGCGTTGCGGTATCCCACGGCAGATCTCCGCCGCGGGAGCTGCCAGACGGATCTCTGTCGTCAGCCTATCTGACAGATGTCCCTGCAGCAGGCTGCCGGCAGGAAAAATAAGGATGCACCGTTGCAGTGGGGATGGGTGAATATAGGGCAATCTCATTTTGGTCACGGAGAGATGATTTAAGAATACAGAACTCTGAAAACCCTTTTAAAAATGCTTACACCTGGAGGAAACAGTGCATGTTATCTGTGGCATTACATATGACTGCAGCTCACTTACTTGTACTTCGGGAGGTCTTCTAGCTTCTTGTCAGCACTGATCCTGTGCACCAAGTCGGACTGCTCATTGTCGTACGGGGACAGGATGACGTATAGTACAACACTCTTCAGAGCCTGCAAGGAGACATCACCATTATCATATGAATGCCATGAAGAGGCGAGTCCTGTGAGGACGGAGCTTGGGACTCACCTGCTGCCACTTCTCGCTCTCTGCCTGGATGCAGGGTGTGTCGTAAATGGCACGGTAGTGCTTACATATGGACAGGTAGGAGCCTTCATGCTGGTCCACTTGAATCATCAGGTTGTAATATTTCAGCTTCAGCTGCTGCAGGAAGAAAAAAGATGAAATGGGATTACATGGTGGCTCAGCAGCTATAATCAGGCAGGGACTCCAGAATCAAAGGAGCCGCCAAGTCATCGCCTGCTGAACCTCAATATCTTACCTGCTCTCTACAGAAGCCGAAGTAACCCCCAAAAATAGAAAATGTATTTACAGATGAAATCAAGCACCCCCCCATACTGCTGCCTGCATTAAACCTTGTTATTACAGCCAACAATACAGGATGTAACTCAGGATCAGACGTGCAATATGTGGACACGGTGACTCCTCTGCAACCTGCGTGTATTAACAACAAAGGCTCAGCAGAGGAGGCTCTCAGAGGGGACCCGTTACCTTAAATGGGTTGTCCCGCGCCGAAACGGGTTGGTTTTTTTTTCTCCCTTCTCCCTCCGTGGACCGCAGGGCTTCTGTGCGGTCCATTGCCGATTCCAGCCTCCTGATTGGCTGGAATCGGCACGTGACGGGGCGGAGCTACACGGAGCCCCATTGAGAACAGAAGAAGACCCGGACTGCGCAAGCGCGGCTAATTTGGCCATTAAACGGCGAAAATTAGTCGGCTCCATGGGAATGAGGACGCTAGCAACGGAGCAGGTAAGTGAAAAACTTCTTATAACTTCTGTATGGCTCATAATTAATGCACAATGTACATTACAAAGTGCATTAATATGGCCATACAGAAGTGTATAGACCCACTTGCTGCCGCGGGACAACCCCTTTAACTGCTGCCCCCCATGACCAATGACACGGTCTTTACCTCAGAATTCTCATCCTGGAAAAATTTAGTGTTAATCTTCTTGCTGATGATCTGGGTGCGGATGTAATCTTTCACCGCCAAGCACAGGCGCATCTGCTCCAGGATGAACTCCACTTTCTCCTTTTTCTCCATAGATCCATAGGTCTCCACCTAAAAACCACAGAAAGCATATTACAGGGATGGGAGTGCAGCCCACATTACACTGCGGCCCCCAAAATAAGCTAAAGATCAGACAACTTAAAAATCCTAACTGGGGACATGGGGGATACTTGGGCCGTCTCCATGTACATGGCACAGGCTGACCCTGCTCATATAGCACAGCATATTCAGCTGTTTCACAACACATCCATAATAATATATGTGGCGGTTCCTTTGATCTCTACCTGCTTCATGCCATACATGGGAGGAAAGAGGTTGCGGCGAAATGTTGTACATGTACAGCATATGAATGGAGCTGAGAAGTGGATCCTGTGCCACCCGCAGCACGTGTCAGTTGTAACTAACAGATATACGTCTTATCACAATTGTATCAACTTGCGGAAAAAAATTAAGCCATCATGTTTTTTTTACCATATGGCGTATGCCATGTGGTATAACTAAAAAAACAAAAAACTGCAGATTTGATGTGTTTTTTTTTTTTAACATGTCCCACCCCAACTAAATAATCGCTGTTGATTTCCATTCGTGGGCAGGAAAAAGCGTTTAGCGGTTTTCTTAGCATGTCCTATGGGCAGTATTTGCTGTAGGATCAGGTGGCGAACGCTCGCTCCGGATCCCGCAGTGCAAATAAGCCCATGTGTATTGGGCCTGAGAAGGATTGTCCATTTTGTACAGTTTTTATTTAGTTACAGAATAGGAAGTCAGACAATTGTCTAATATACATGTATTTAACATTAAGCTCACATCCCTTTCTTATAGCAGTGCAGTGGCCCCTGTCTGCGCAGTAGAAGGGTCTAGTCCATAGCAATGTCCATCAGTCATGTGACCCTTGGTGTTCAAATCCCTCTGATCAGATATGGCATAGGTGAATAGTAGATTACTGCGGAGCAGAACTCACACAGTATCACTGCCTGCAGTGTCAGCATGTCTGTCAGGGTCTGTGGAGAAGCAGCTCTTATAGTCTTCTCCCCGTTTTCTCTTTTTTCAGTTGACTTTATTAGGCATGACAACCTCATCTGGAGACAGCTGTGTTTTTTAGCAGTTAACTTTATTAACAGGCGTTAAAGATGACACACGAACAGTCTTCAGGTGATGTCATGTCTACTACAAAAGAAAACCACCAAACAGAGGAGACGGGGAAAAAATAAGAGCCGCTTGTCTACAAACGCTGACAGACATGGCGAAGCTGCAGGTAGCGATACTTTGCGAGTTCTGCTCCGCAGTAATCTACTATGTAACTATTAGATACCTGATCAGTGTGATTTGAACACCAGGGTCACATGACATGTTTGATGTGTGACATGACTAATGGCCATTACTATGGCCCCTGTCTGCATTCTATTCTGCAGAAAGGAACCACTGCACTGCTATAAAAAAGGGATGTGAGCAGAATTTTAAATACATGTATATTGGAAATATAATTATTTAGCTGTAGAACAGGAAATTTTACAAAAACTGTAAATAGCAGTAGAAAGTGGACAATTCCTTTAAGTACAAAACTAGGCCATGTCCTCAATGATTTACTTCTGGGGCCTTTCCGTATAATATGTTAGCTTATTACCTGAAGTTCCTGCAGGATGGACGCCGCCTCCGTCACATCCCCGCTCTGCTCCTTGATGGATGCCAAGGTGTTAGTGAGACGAGCTCTCTCTATCTCCACGTAAATCTACAAAAAAGAAAAAAAGTTAGAATTAGTGCATCCAGTGCTGAATAAGTAAAGCAACTTTCTCTGCTTAATAAATGGAATTTACTATCCGTATAGGTCGTCAACAGTTGATCAGCGGGGTCCGCAGCTCAGTTGACCCTCCAGCCTGCTGTTACTGCAGCGGAGCCAGATGTCCGCATTGGGGCCTGAGCCAGAAGTGTAGTAGAAGCCTTTATATACACAGATGCAGGGCTTGTTATATAGTATTAGGTCTTATACATGAGGCTCCAATAGACAATGTTGCTAAGATGGAGTCACAAATCATAGCTGTACTTTGATGGAGCTGAGCTGCAGTGTACAGCATGGAGAGATAAAGAGTAGCAGTTGGAGCTTGTGATGAAATAGGAGGCGGAGCTGTCAGATTCCAACAGACAGTGCAGCTAAGTTCCTGATCATACGTGTGCCCTTATGGAACTAAGCTGCAAGGCTCAGCTACTAACAATTACAGGGCTATTCCGGCGAATCAAAGTAAAAGTTATATGCCTCCTAAGGGGGAGGGTCTCACACGACCGGATAGTAATTGCGGATTCTGTGAGCGAATGATCCGTAGTAATAAGCGAATCAAAAGCATTGGATTATGCAGTTCCGCTCACATTAGCAGGCGATTATAGCGCAATCCGCTCGCGAAGAATATAACGCAGCATGTCCTATTTTTACTGCAGATATCTGCAACATAGAGCCCATTGTGCTCTATAATCGTGGATATACCAGCAGCTCATACGCAATTAAGTTGCGTATGGGCTGCAGGTACCCGCGTCATTGCTAAGCGACGGTGCGGAAAATATAAACAGAGAAACTGTATTGCACACGAGTACGGGGGTCACATGCAGTACATTATGTGGCCGTAAGCAGGATCACCGGCCGGGCACACCGCTGGAATCCACTGCAGGCCTCTGCACGCAGAATCAGACCTGCTTGGGTGAGCCTGGAGGTCCCCTTCAACTCTACTATTCTAGGATTCTATAACAGCCCAGCCTAAGGCAATCTATTGCTATTACTTGTTCTACAAAGCTACAGAGATATTGCTTTCCCTGCAGTCCTCCCTCCTGATTAGTTCTCTACTGGTTACGTCCCGTAGGCTCCGCTGTTTTACTGGTCAGACATACTCAGCGCCTTCCAATTCTGTAATGACGACACAATCTGTACAGTTGTGAATGTGTCCTCACCAGTAACTGGCGATGAGGCATTCTGTCAGATGTAGTTTAAAGGGGTTCTGTCAAAAAATAAAAAAATTCTATAATTCCCTATTCCTCCCCAGTTCTTCACCTCACTGGATGACCTCACTGCAAGTCGGGCGGATCCTCTTCTTCCTGTGATGAAGCCGGCATTATACTTCCTTCAGGTCAGTGTACCCGATCACTAGTGACATAGCGTTCTCGGCAACCTGCTTTAGCGCGACTGCGCATATGCGATGTCTTGCCGCTAGTGTTTCATATACTATATGCAGCAAGATATCACTCATGTGCGCTAGAGCAGGCTGCCGAGGATTCGGCATTCCCTGCTAGGCAGTGAACGCTACGTCACTAGTGACTGGGTACACTGACCTGCAGGAAGTGAACTGCAGCTAATGGAGGTTCTAAAACCGGAAAAAGAGGATCCGGCGGGCTGTAGGTGAGGTGACCCGGGGAAGTGAAGGAGCCAGGAGAAGATTGGTGAGGTGAAGACGTAGTAAGAAGGCTGTCTGGGGAGGAATAGCTTTGATTTTGTATTGATTTTTTGTTTTCTAATGACAAAACCCCTTTAAATAGTGTGGAGATCCGAATCTGTCTGGAAAGCTGCGGCGATGCAGGTCGACAGAAAAAAAAGTTACTAAAGTGCCGGATGTTTGAAATAATAGCAATAATTGAAAAAGTTGGAAGTTTTGCACAATCTCTGGAATAACAGCAGGCAAGCATCAAGCACTGTTGTAGAAGGAGACATCTCCATGACAGAGTGGATCAGACCGAGGACAGCAGAGGTGTACTGCACCCCGCTCTCAGTTACCAGACCCTGGTCTTACCTTTCCCTCAGTCACTGTTCGCAGAGTGTCGATGAGCTTCAGCTTGATGGGAAGGTCTGTGATCTCCTCCACGTACTTACAGCACTGCTGAACCATCTTAGCCACGGCCTGGGACAAGAAAGAAACCAGCCTTCACTTCCGTGCAGAATATCCATCGTAATCTAGGATTATGGTCACGACAGAAGTTCACCTCTGAGTGCGGTGCTGGACTAACAAATCTTACCAGTTACTGTAAGACGTTACACTAACTGCAGGGAAGAAACCCTGATTGGTAGTCTAAGACACTACATACCTCTCACACAGGCAGCACTGCTTCATCAAGGCAGCTGTACACTAATGATGTATACTAAGGCAAAACGTCCATGGGCAAATTAGAATTGCAGACAATCCGCAATTCAAGCCGCCCATAGGAAGACATGGGCGTCTGCAAATTAATTAAAGCATGAAGGTTTGTTCAGTGGTCCTTCTGGTCTGGAAAACAAATCGCAGCATGCTCCAATTTGCTGCAGTTCCCATGGGACAGCTTCTATTGAAGTCAATGGAAGCCATCTAATCTGCGGCCCTTCTGCAATTGCAGACGGGCCACGGACTCTGCGGGAAGGCAGGAGATTATAAAGAAGAATCTACTTCGAATGAGTGGCGGCGCACCAGCTGGCGCTACCGCACTCATCCGCAGTGAAGACCCAGACACGTAAGCAGTGTCCTCGGATGCGGGCAGGGTCAGATTTTGCTACAGATCCCTCATGTGGAATCTGACCCGCCCGTGGACATGAGACCTTATGCACAGTGTACATAGGGTAGTCAGAGAAGTGGTGCGGCCATCCTTGCTTCTCCAGGTCCTGAGGGTCACGTTAAAACTGGATGTTATAGTGGGTTGTGTATTGCAGAGGTGCAGCACGAGGCGAGACTTGGAAAAGGGAGTGGAGGTCTAGATTATGGAGGATAGGAGCCTTACATCGTCAGCAAAATGTAAAGCACAGCCATACTGCTTTCAGAAGAATGAATAAAGCGCAGTCGCTGGGAGATCTAGCTATAAGAAGATTATTTGACATTTTAAGGGCGGTTTCTGTAGAATGTAGAAACGTGATCACAAGAGTTCAAGAAGAGCGTTAGGTCAAAGGCACTGCCGGATTTTGGAGCCGTGTGCTTTCTGTGTATTCTATGAACAGCGCACAGCCCTATTAGAGCCTATGAGGCTTTTTACACTCATCCGTATTCATGGACAATGCAGCTCCATGTAGATCAGACGTGCGTCCATATGCTGTCTGATGCGAGCAACTCACATTACGGACGTGTGCCTTCAGCCTTAGAGAGATAGTTGATTCGGCGAGAGTAGACCAGACGCGGGTTGGAGATTACAGACGAACACCGGACGGGGCAAGATAAAATATATTAGATTATATATATATATGTTAATTTTTTAACAGTAATTGAGGACATGACAGCCGGGGAGACAGACTATACGAGGTGCGAAGGGGCAGGGGTCACGAAAGCCGGGAGAGGTGCGAAGGGGCAGGGGTCACGAAAGCCGGGAGAGGTGCGAAGGGGCAGGGGTCACGAAAGCCGGGAGAGGTGCGAAGGGGCAGGGGTCACGAAAGCCGGGAGAGGTGCGAAGGGGCAGGGGTCACGAAAGCCGGGAGAGGTGCGAAGGGAAGGGGCAGGGGTCACGAAAGCCGGGAGAGGTGCGAAGGGAAGGGGCAGGGGTCACTAAAGCCGGGAGGTGCGAAGGGGCAGGGTCACTAAAGCCGGGAGTGGGGCGAGAAGAAGAGAAGCCTGCAGATAACTTCATGTTATTGGGTCAAATGACCATGGTGAATATGAGGAGGTTGTAGGAGAGAAGGGGATCCAAGTTACTGAGGGATTGGGAGATTTTAATGGGAATATTCTTGTTCACAACCACAGGCTGAAACTGTGTCCTCATCTGATATGTCTCACAGCTGATGTTTGTTACAATGTATCCTGACTGCTAAGTAGTAACAAACAAGCAGGACAGGAGAAGTATCTGCGCTGCTGCTGTGTGTAGCTCACAGGGGATTTTCTAGAACAGATGCAAGCGCACCAAACCTGCTAATCTCTGAGAAATACTAGGTTAAAATGGGTTTCCAGCTTCGCATGTTGCTAGTCACTGACAGCAAGCAAAGATCTTGAAAAACGGTCACGAACCAAAAAAGAAAAACTACTAGAAAGTTGATGCTGAACTTTTCAATATACTATAAATAAAGGGATTTTCCAATAGGATCCACTGGTGGCCTGTGCTTAGGAGCGTGTGCACATGTATGAACACTGCAGCGAGGACGCTGATCAATGCCACTGCTCCTTCATGCCCAGGGGTAGGACCCCCACCAATCACACGGTCTAGCCTAAGCACAGACCATTCATTTTATATCATATAACATGATTAATGCAGCGAATTCCATGTGACTCAGGAGGTCATCTTAAAGGGCCCTCACCTGTTTGAGCTGACTCCTCCTCTTTGAGAGCAGCATGATGTTCTCGTTCAGCAGGTCCCACTCTTTGCCTTCATAGCACATCTTCACGACGGCCACGAGGATGCGAGACGTAGACACCATGTCAGACGCCTGTGAGACAGAGCTGATTATATATGGAGGTCACTGATCACCCGTCAGCATGGAGTAACTGCCCCAAGCATGCACCAATCAGATTGCGGCGTTACCTACATATGGAGATATCTTTATCCTAATGATTGCAGGATGGACTCCCCTTCTAAGAGCCAAAGTATACCACCCTATCACAACTCCCAATAGTCTTCATAGAGGTTGAAAATACCTACTCCCCCCCCCCCCCCAAACACACACACACACGTGGCCGAAGTACGCCGCTATGTGTTGGAAGCCTCCCAACGTGTCCCAGGACCCCCTAATGACCGATGGATGCCGCTATGTGTGCTGGGACCCCCTACTGACCAAAGGATGCCGCTACATCCTGGACTCTACAAACAAGTCACAGCCCTGATATCAGTAAGTATGGCCGCAGGCAGTGATTTTTTACATCCTGGACTCCCCCCCCCTTATGATGTCCTGGAGACCCCCACCCCCTAGTATAGCCCCTCCCCCATGGCAGGCTCCTCCCACACTCACAGTCCGGGTCTGCTTCTCCAGGGACAGCAGGATCTCGATCACTTCTTGCAGTTTTCCTTCCTAAAAAAAAAGAGAGGTAAAAAAAGGAATCATCATAAAACTGCAGAGAACCGGACCCGGCACGGCGAGGACGTAATCACAGCGTATGGCAAAATGTCCTCCAGCATCCTACCAGGCACTACGCCGACCGAACCGCTTCTAATCCCTCCACTTGCTGGCAATGAATGGAACCAATCACACCCAGCAGCCCATCCTGCCCCACCCCTTGCCCCGTTTCTCCCAGTATTGGGGTCACACGCATGTATTTGCGAACGTACGCAGAGACCAGATCCCGATTCCGGTGGTTCGCACACGTTTCCGTATTTTGCAAACATTTTGGCAGCTCCAAAAAAAAACCCCATATAGCGCATGTTCTACTTTACAGCGTATTTGCGCACAAAATGGTCCCCATAGATGTCAATAGGGGGTGCGCAAATGGGTGCAATACGCAAGGAGATCCACAAAACACGGTAATCTCTCAGGACAGCACATAAGGAACTCATTAGGACTAATTAGACATTTCAATCAGTGCGTCTTGGTTTGCAAAAGAACAAGCATTGCGGGCGCAAAAAAGTCTCATTCATTGCGCAAAAACGCTGCGCTGTCGCACGCAATTGTGCATTCGCTCGTGTGCAGCCGGCCTCAGGGAGGTTCATCCCTACAGTGCTCCACTGCCTATTATAAGCTCATTATCGTTCCGGCAGCGGCACTACATGACCCCACGTGAGGCCTCTGTACCCCCGGGCCGCCGTGACTCAGCCCCGCTCTCACCGCTACAAGCTTCTCGCACTCCGGTAGCCGCTCGTCCACCGTGGCGCTGTAATCAACCTCCATCTTAACGATGCGGCCATCCGAGCGCTCCGTATCGTCAGCCATTCCGACTCAGAAACAAAGACCAAGCCGCAGCCTGACAGCACCGGAAGAATGGAGCAGGCACCGCCGAAGACACCTCAATCTCTCAGGACCCCGATGACAATGGAGAATAGCGGAGAAACAGGTAACTGCGACGGACAGCCCTATGACGTCACGACGCTGCGTGCAAAGCCCTTTCTCACTGTATTTTTTTTCATTCTACTTTATTAGTAACGAACAAAAATGACAAAAAAACGTTTTTGTTGATGAGATGGTTTAATTTAATCACATTTTATGAGCCGTACTACAGACGAGAATCCCAGCCGCCCGCGGGCGTGCTGACCCAAACTCACAGCAGCATAGAGATCCATACACATTAGCGTCAATTCACACCCAGTTTCACGGCTTTTCATCTCTCTGTTCCGTTTTTTGCAGAGAAATGTTCAGGCTGGGTTCACACAGGGCGGATTTGCCGCGGAAATTCCATCCGGAATTTCGCTGCGGCAAGTTCACCTGCAGCCGCTAATACCGGCATTAGTCAGCCATGTGGATGATATTTGTCAAAAAGCTCATCCGCGCGGGACGGCCAATTCATCGCGGCAAAGCCGTCAGAAGTCGGCGCAGTGGCGCGGATTCCCCTGCCGCAGCACATCATTTTTTTCCTGTAACAGCCGTGTTCTCCTCTATGGGAGCGCCGGCCACAATGGGAAAGCGTGCAGCCATGCTGTTCCAAAACCCGCAGCTAAGTCCCGCGGGTTTTGAAGCAGCGCTTTTCCAACGGAAATCTCATGTTTTTGTGCTGCAGCCAATCCACCGGGAATACGTCCCGTGTGACCCCAGCCTAAGCGTTCCCATTTTTTCTTCCTTTGGTCTCACTGGGTTTAAAAATAAAAACGCAAAGGTTTCGATTTTGCTCTTACACCTTCAGGCTGGCTTCGTACGGGCGTAAGCATATTTTGACGCGCTTCAGTATAGCGTTTTATGTATAATTAAGGCCGAATGCACACGGGTGGATTTTTGCTGTGGAATCCGCGGCGGCAGGCGTTAGCCCGCGGGTTCCACAGAAATGTCCATCCATAGGATGCCATGCAAAAGTGATTGTTCCACGCACGCGAGCGGAAATCACCTGTGATTTGCGCTCGCGGAGGAAGAATCGCAGCATGCTCCATTTCGGAGCGTTTTCCGCATGGATAGCTTCCATTGAAGTCAATGGAAGCCGTCCGATCAACAGCCTATCCAGAGTAACAATTCCAGAAAGGTCGCTGGACCCACGTCATCACCTAGCGGCGGCGCAGAGGGATCTGTACTGTGCATATGCGACGGCCGGTACATCCGCAGTACAGAAAAAAAATACACGGACAGGTGCGCAGATATGGGCGGAATCCGTGCGTGCCCGTGTGCATTCGGCCTAACTATGTTTTTTGCACGTGCATCAGCGTATTTTACTGTATTTTTTTCCGCCCACAAGACGTGCATTTGCATGCGGCAAATAAAGACGCACCAATTGAAATGGCGAATTAGTCCTAATGCGTTCCAGAGGTCTTCTTATCCTTGCACAATTACGCGGTATTTCACGCGTGTCCTTGGGCTTTGTGTACACATTTGCGCCCCCTTATTGACTTCCATAAGAACCTTAAGTGCACGAAAATAATGTCGAAAAATAGAACATGTTCTATTTTTTTGACGCACCCGAAATGCATGCGCAAAATACAGAAATGTGAACGAACCCATTAAAATCATTGGATTCTATTTTCTGTTTGCGCATGTAAATACGCCCGTGTGAAGCCGGCCTGAGGTTTTCAGGGTTTTTTTTAACGGAAAAATAGCGCTGACAGTTGTTGTAGATGTTTGGGCATCTTATGATAAGGTGGGCAGGAGTGCCAACTGTCCAAGGTTCGGGCAGCTGTCCCTGGAGGGCATGCCACTGTCAGCCACGGCTGCAGCATCCACCTTATCTCTGCATTAGTGCCTTTCATCTGCTGTAAGAGCAGCCATGTGATCACACCGACCGTGCCGCACGCAGCTTCACTCCGTGATGAAACCGTGCTGTGTGTAAAATATTACATTATTTATCCAGCATATAAAATTCCTCTAAAAAAAGCAAAAATAGCTGTTTTCTGTTCACCTTGTTGCCCCAGGGCAGAAATAAAAAGTAATCGAAAAGTCATATACACCTCAAAATAGTGCAATAAAAACTACATACAGATCTCTCAATGGAAAAATAAAAACGCTCTGGTCTGGGAATATGGCGCCACAGAAAAAAATCTGTGGTTGTGCAAAATTAGTAAAACATATATATTTTTTTAAAAAAACGATATAAATCTGGTGTTGTCATAAATAATCCTAACAATCTGTGGAATGAAGATAACATAATACTGACACCACATGATTAATGCCATCAAAGTAAATCACAAGAAATAATAATAAAATTGCATTTTTCCCCCGTTGCCCCCAGAAAAAAAGTAATGATATTCTATATATGTACCTGAAATTGGTTCCCATAAAAACTAAAACTCATTGCACAACAAATAAAAAAGTTATGCCTGCTGGAACACAAGAGGGGAAACAATTAACTGGTTCTAAAGGCTAAAATTGGTTATGTCACTAAGGGGTTAAAAATGGACAAATATTTACATAAAGCCTGAATTAAAATGTGACTGTTGAAGGGTAAAGGGGTTGTCCAGGATTAGAAAAACATGGCTGCTTTCTTTTAAACACAGCGCCACCTTTGTCCGTAGGGTTGTGTGTGGTTTTGCAGCTCAGTTCCATAGAAGTGAATGGAAACTGAGCTGCAATACCACAGTCAACCCACGGACAAGGGTGGCGCTGTGTTTGAAAGAAAGCAGGTATGTTTTTCTAAGCCTGGACAAACCCTTTAAGGGCCTTTTTATATGAGCCAATAATTAGGGACGAATGTTTGTCCACCCAATTATGGCCCTGCGTGAAAGTGCTGGCTATCATCCAGCAAATGAAACATTTGTGAGACCAGCTTGTTTACACCTACCATGCCTCAGACCAATTTGACTGGGGGCAGCAGTTGGGGTTCTCTTGTTTTCACCCTTTAACCCCTGCATTTGGGATCTAGTCTTCACTGCCGGGGCTCCTAGGCAATTAGCTCAAGAGTAGTGTCCGTTCTTTGGCAGCTGGCGCAGACAGGTCAGAAGAGACCGTAGTGTGGTACTGGACAAGCAGGCACAGATATGGTAGATATACAAACCCAAGGTTAGGACAGGTGGAGTTCTTGAGTAATGATAAAACAGGCAGAGGGACAGGGCAGATAGCGGACATGTATGACTTGGTCAAAGTACAAGTCGAGGTCAGGACAGCAGAAGACAGGAAAGCTGGTCGAATATGGCACAGATCCAACCAGGAGTCAGAATACAGAAACACTGTTGCAGAGCCATACAGAACTAATTCCACAGGCACAGCAGTGGGGGAGGGTGTATTCTAAAGCCAAAGAGCAAACTGTATTGGCCGGGGATGGAAAACCAGGGTGCGCATTCTGGCCATGCTGGCAGTGACAGGAGCCCTGGCATGGAGGATAGTGCAGCTTATGTTGCATCTGATAACTGGGAGAGGACTGGGATGTTGGACAACAGAGGTAAGAAGAGTCGACAGTCACCGACCGTGGAAGCAAACCCCTTTTCGCTTGATCGCATCTTTTATGTCTATAATAAAAATTTTAAAAAAAGCGCTCCATAGCGCAGGATCAACAGATCTCAGGCAACACCCGATGTTTTGGAGGGAATGGACAAAAGTGGGGACCACGTTGCATCTCAAAACCGAGTTGTGGGGGGTCTGGAACGCAGACCGAAATGCGAATGTTGCCTGAGTCCAAATAAGAGGAAATATTATATTGAGTACTCATAGTTGAGAACCATAATTAATCCACTACACACAGACTGTCTAGTAAATCAGCATGAGTTCTGGTTTATTTTCGAAGAATGCTAGTTTTTATGCAAGATGACAAAGAAGGCGTTTCCAAATGTTACCTGATATCTAGTTTCAATGTACTTTTGGTGACCAAACCCTCATTCCAACAGATTACAACATGACTGTAAATCAAAAGCCTTCTAAACAAAAGGTATCAACAAAGCTGTTTGAAGTAGACATAAAACAGTTACATGTGATTATAAAGGTTGACTCCTGGCTGGCTGAGTACCTACTTAATCAGAATGTAATCTTAAAGGTCCATCAACAATTTGCACATCAAAAGAGGGGGCCTTGTTTCTAGTTTACACATAAACAAAACTGGTTCAGCCACCTACTTGGGAGTCAGTACATTGTTGGTAAGTTGGGATTCAGTAAAATAGCTGAATAAAATCTAATTAATCATACATTTAGTATTCTAAAATCAATATTCAAATAAACGCTTGAATATACCTTTTTACATATGATTCTATATCCAAATTCTGCTAGCAACTTCCGGAATGTTTTACATATTTTTCATTTCCATAATACATAACATTATATAACCAAATAACTAATGTCACATTTAGTACACTGTTTCCTTATCTTTCTTATGTTAGGTTATTAAAAATATTGATTGACCCCTATCAGAGTACACCAACAAACACCAACAAGGTGCATACGCCCATTGTCACTAGGACATCCACTACGGAGGGCATGGTGCTGTTGCCAAGAATCCCTCAGGTAATCAGTACAGTGTGATCCAAGAAAAGTACGAAAGAACTTTCTTCAGGGTGATATATAATGTAAAAGTACCCCAAAGGACGAGGGTTGGTGAAGAAAGGACTTACTTGGTGTAGGAGGCAGTGTAGGCAACAGGAAGAATTACCCCCTTCCAGGTTCCAACAAACATGTGCACTGATGTTCACAATCTTCCAGAGGATTCCAAGAAGTGTAGTGGGAACAGCCAGAAGGCTTATGGGAAAACCACCCACAGTGTGGCAACGCATTTCAGAGGTCTTAATTTCTGTATTATCAAGCCCAAAAACACTAAATTACAGGACACTCATTGTATATAGGTGCACTTACCATCATAGGTGTAATCATCATCCCCTATAGCCCAAAGAAAGATGGCGGGGACACTCCAGACAGCGTCCTGGAAACCTCTGGTCATTGGAACGTTCAGTTCTTTTGGTTTCTACATTAATCTGCAGCTTCTGCGTCTTCATTATTTAAGATGTCTACTGTGCAATGTGATGGAGATTCCTAAACAATTTTCATGTTCTAGTACTCACAAGGTTAATCGTAGTAAATGTGGATGCCGCACACACTTATCCTCTAAATGAGGTGGGAGATATACACACATAAGTTTGCCAGCTTACCCGGATCCAGGACCAAAAATCCAATAAACATCAGCTTAAGGGCTCCTGCACACTTGCCTTTTTTTCATGCTATATTGCTGCTTTTTTTTCACGCGATTGTCTATGGGACTTTCTAATGTTAAAAACGCACCAACTTGCAAAGCGTTTTTAACATTAGAAAGTCCCATTGACAACCACGTGAAAAAAAGGCAAGTGGGTGGGAGCCCTAATACTTGCAAAAAGTAAGCAGCATATGGGGTGGTTTTTAAAGCATACTCAAGTTCTTGTTAAAGGTAAAAATCCATTCTTTATTCTTCCATCTCTTTGCATAAAAACGCCTGCAACGTTTCGACTGGCACGCCCAGTCTTTTTGCAACTATTACTCACAAGGGTTATAGCATCAGACCGTACATCAACTGCAACACTACTTTTGTAGTCTCCCTAATTACCCGTATAGCATGTTGGCAGCACTACTTGCAATTTGAAGGTGTGGATTAGAAGAGATATTGGCAGAAACAATATCGAAAAGATATCAGCACTGTTATTACATTTCTCCCTGATTCATATTGGAGACTTTGCCAGCCTTTGGACGGTTGGGATTGAGCAGGTTACTAGCCCTTTAAGAGGCAACGAGCATCACCGCAAGCTACTCAACCATGAAGTATACTGGATGTTTCTTCTTAGAACCTGTGCTTCATACGGTCTCAATCGAAAACATCATTTAATCCTGCATTATTAGATGTCTGATATTTCACATATCTGTATATGTATTGTGTTTTCTTGTATTCTTTTCACTCTGTGTGCTGCATGAATGATTGGTTATTTGTGACCATGTTGTCAATATTTGGTTTCTTATTGCCACATGCACGTTTTTAATCTCCTGTTGCCTGTAATTAGTTACATGCTGAGGCTAAAGGCTTACGCAGTCTGAAACATGTAGGAATGTGACTGTCTTTCATGAATTTGTATTTTATCTGGATTCCTAATAAAGCCTTCATTTTTATGGATATCCGACCCTTCTGTTGCTTTTACTATTCTCATGTAAGAAATGAGGCAATTGTGGCGATGTTTCTCCAAAACGCGTCACATATATTGTCAGCTCCTATTACACCACAATAAAGATCTGAGCTCCTTTGTCAGGACTTGAATCTGGGACCTCCTCTGCTCCGGACAGTGGCTCTCTCCTTGTTCTATGTTCCTGTTAGCCTAGTTCCTTCCTGATCTGGCCCTGCCCTGCTTCTAATGAGGACTTCCTATGAAAGCCTGGCTCTTTCCCCAGCTCCTTGCGAGATTATTGTGCTTCAGCCATGATCAAGCTCCTATTCTCCTCTACAACAAGTGAACCTGAGACCACCTGATACCAACCTCTGGATTTCCTCCCAACAACGATACCCGCCTCCTCCATTGTACTGCGAACTTGAGACCACCTGATACCAACCTCTGGCTTCCTTCTCACTACTCTTTGGACCTGCACGGTAACTACACCCGTGGCTCCATACCTATCTAGTGCCGGAAGATGTTACAAAATGATCTCACCCAAGTATGAGCCCGTAGTGACCACCTTGCGGAAGCAAGTTACAGAGCTCCAGGAATTTTGTGCCTCCTATCAAGAGAGGTTCACTGCATTACAGGCACTGGTGCTGGATCTGCAGAAGGAAATCATCAGCTTACAGAGGCAACTTCTGGACTTGCCTCAATCAGGCTCTGATGTCCACATGACACTGCCAGCAAAGTTCGGCTAGGATCGCCATCAGTATCGAGGGTTTCTGAACCAGTGCCAAATGCAGCTCACCTTGTTTACCAGTGATAGGAAGAAGGTATTTTTTATCATTAAAGGAGATGTCTCGAGGAAGCAGTGAATTTTTTTTTTGCCCAGTCCCCCTAATTAAGCATACATTACTAAGCCCCCCTGTAAATGACTTTTCTAGCTGGTTCGTACTTACCGTTCCAGCGTTTCAGCAACTTATAAAAGTTTCCCCAAGATGGCCGCCGGCTCTTTTCCCTTCGCTAGCTGCAGCCCGACGTGCGCGCTCCCGAGACGCTGCCAGCTGTGTCTCCATGGCAACCAGACGCCCCGCAGCCGCCGACCGGACCCACCGCAGCCGCCGACCAGTCACCCACCGCCAGGCAGCAGGTAACCGGCGCTAGCCCCCGGCTCCCCAGCGCTACCGCCCCGGCTCCCCAGCGCTACGCTCCCGGCTCCCCAGCGCTAGACCCTGACAACAGACGAAGGCCCCGGAGCCCAGCGCTAGGCCCCGGAGCCCAGGTGAAGGCCCCGGAGCCCAGCGCTAGGCCCCGGAGCCCAGCGCTAGGTTCCGGAGCCCAGGTGAAGGCCCCGGAGCCCAGCGCTAGGTTCCGGAGCCCAGCGCTAGGTTCCGGAGCCCAGCGCTAGGTTCCGGAGCCCAGCGCTAGGTTCCGGAGCCCAGCGCTGGGCTCCGGGGCCTACCGCTGTGGCCCGGGACCTTCACCTGTTAGTCAAGATCACCCCCCGACCCATCACTTACCTGGGCGGCTTCTCGGGGCTGCTGGGCTGGGCTTCTCTGCTGGGCTGGGCTGGGCTTCTCCGCTGGGCAGCTCCAGTTTCTGCACCTTCCTCTAACAGAGGAAGGTACAGAATGGCCACTCCAGCACGCTCCCGAGCAGTGACAGCTCGTCTGCGCATGCGCAGAAGAGCTGTAGCGGGGAGCACACTGAAGCGGCTCGTGCTGGAAGGAGAAGACCGGACTGCGCAAGCGCGTCTAAAAAAACAAGCTGCCAGCGAATTTAGACGGAACCATGGAGACGAGGACGCTAGCAGGTAAGTGGAATAACTTCTGTATGGCTCATATTTAATGCACGATGTACATTACAAAGTGCATTAATATGGCCATACGGAAGTGTATAACGTCACTTGGTTTCGCGAGACCACCCCTTTAACTTCTTCACTGATGAGGCGCTTGCATGGGCCTTGCCACATGTAGAGACCAACAGTAATCTCCTTGACAGCCTTGCTGCTTTTACTACTGCTATGGATCAGATCTTTGATCTTTGATGATCCCAATCGCTGTGCTACAACTGAAGCAAGGTTACATAACCTCCAGCAAGGCGATGCTCCATTGCAGAATACATGGCAGAATTTCGACAGGACTTTTCAGTAGGGCTTATATTTCAAGTCTCCATAAAAATCCTGAAAATTCAGGGTAGGACTTATTTTCGGGGAAACAGGGTACAAATCCTGTACTTCCAGGTCCCTCCTGCTGCTCTGGAGAGCAGCAGGAGGGACCTGGACTGAGCCTACTAGGTAATATATTCCTTTTTTTTCATGTAATGTAACTAGGGCTTATTTTCGAGTTTGGTCTTATATTTCAAGCCTCCCCGAAGATCCTGAAAAATCAGGCTAGGGCTTATTTTCAGAGTAGGCCTTATTTTGGGGGAACCACGGTATGTATCTGAATTGACCAGAGGCTTTCTGAGTGGCGAAAAAAGAGACTATGGGGTTTTGCAATAACCCAATCTACTCCTACAGCCACGTTCTCGTCGAGTCCGCAGCCAAGGACTGAGGCCACACCAGAACCGATGCCGGTAGATGTCATCCGTAAAACCCTTTCCGCCACTGAAACAGAAAGGTGTTGTGCTAAAAATGAATGCCTTTATTGTGGAAGCCCAGGATATTATGGCTTAAACTGCCCATACAAGTGCCAGAGGACAGTTGCCATAAACAATGTCAAGGTCATGTCCAATCCAGACGAGACAACGGGATGGTGCCAAACATGCCTTCTCACTGATAGTGCGAAGACAGTGTGAAAAACTCTCCTCTGTTCCACCATTTTTTTCTCCCCATAGAGATCAGAAGATACAGTGCTCAGCAATGTTAGATTCGGGAGCAGGAGGAAACTTCATGGATTTAAGATTCACTCTTGACAAGAGTATAACAAGTAGACCAAAGCTCATACCTGTCGATTTGGAAATGGCAAGGCGGACACCTTATCCAGGATTTTTTCAGGGCCTGCAGGAGGGTCAAAAATGGATTGCACGATTGTGTCCCCAAGAATTTGGGGGGGGGCATTGTGCACTCAGAAAACCTACTAGCTAGGGTAAAAGAAGGATAGGAAAATGACCCTTTTCTAATCATAGAATAATAGAATGGTAGAGTTTGAAGTGATCTCCAGGGTCATCGGGTCCAACCCCCTGCTCAATGCAGGATTCACTAAACCATCACAGACAGATGTCTGTCCAGCCTTTGTTTGAAGACTTCCATTGAACTCGCCACCTCCTGTGGTAACCTGTTCCTGAGTCGTCCCTCCAAAAATGTGAGGCTTGTTTTTAAGAATGGGCTGTGGATGCAAAAAGACCAACTATATGTTGCTGAGGCTGGTTGACTCGAAATCCTTAAACTAGTCCATTATTCTAAGCTTGCCGGTCATCTAGGGGGTCACAAAAACCTCAGAACTCTTGCTTTGTTTCTTCTGGTGGGCTGACTGCAGGAGGGATATGAAGAGGAATGTCACCTCTTCCGAAGTATGTGCTCAAAACAAGACGCCACAAGCTTGTTGCAGTGGTTCTACAATTGCTGCCTTGCTGATACTCTGGTGCTGGTTTTGCATGTGCTTTTACATCTTCTGGCTCAGTAGGTGTGGTATTAGCTGTGACATGCTTGGTCGCACCTGTGGGTAATTCTAGGGCTATTTAACCTGCCCTGATACTGAACTGAACTGCGGTTGATTGTCAGTCTCTGTCTGGCTGAGCTAGCATTCAGAGCTCTGGTCCTGGAGTGTTCAGTTACTGTCTGCTTCTCAAGCTAAGTACTGCGCTTGTTATCATTTTTTATTTTGGTTTTCTTGTGTTTTCCCTTTCCCATGTAGGGTCAACTAGGGGCTGAGGTACGCGGTAAGGGTCATCCTTATCTGGGCGACAGCCCTGCGTTCAGGCAGTGGCCTTCCCTGTGTTTGATTACATAGGGACAGTGTTTCGCAAATCTTGGTTCTATCCCTGTTTTGTTATTTGTTCAATTACATTTGTGGGAAATCTGCGCGTCCTGGTTGGACATAACACTTGTCCTCTGGGTTTTCTACAGCCCCTTCCAGTTCCATCCAGACCATGGATAGAGTGTTCATAGCTACTGTGTTTCCCTCCAAATAAGACCCTGTCTTATATTAACTGTTGCCCCAAAAGAGGCGCTGGGTCTTATTTTCGGGGGATGTCTTATTATGCTTACCTTGCAGGCTCAGTCCTGGTCCTCCCACTGCTCTCCGGAGCGTCAATGCACTTCTTGCAGTCCTTGGCCACCCACAGAAGATTGGTTTATCAAGAGCTGCATTGTTTGGCTGAGAACCAATCACAGCCATCGCATTGTGGAGGCGGGATTTATAAATTTGCTGAACGGCAGCATTGATTGGCCAATTCATAAATCCCGCCACCACAACGCTATCAATGCAGTGCTCGATGAACCAATCGCCGCCAGCGCATTGGTTCATCGAGCACTGCATTGATTGGCTGAGCAGCACTCGAGAACTAATCAGAGCCATCAATTCCTGGAGGTGGGATTTATGAATCACGTAACCAAAAAGCGATCTTCTGTGGACGTCCAAGGACTGCAAAAAGTGCGCCGGAGCTCCGAAGAGCAGTGGGAGGGACCTGGACTGAGCCTGCTAGATAATGTTTTTTTTTTTTTTTTTAAATGTAACGCCGATAGGGCTTTTTTTTTCGGGGTAGGGCTTATATTTCAAGCCTTCATAAAAATCCTGAAAATTCAGGGTAGGACTTATTTTCGGGGAAACGGGGTACAAATCCTGTACTTCTATAACTCTACAGTTATGTGCTAAACTCCTAACTACCACTAACCACCACTAGGAGATGCTTACTGTATGCTGGTTATACAGTGACCTCAACTATAAAGCCATGTTCACACATTGGATTTTTCTATAAGAAAAAGTCTGCAGTAGAAATCCACGGCTCACACTCTGGATTTCTCCCACGGATTATGCATGCAGATTTACCTCCATTCAACAGGGCAAATCCACGTGTGACCACCTGCCACAGCAAGAACTTACATGGTAATTAATTCTGTTTTTTTGCATTGAAAATTCTGATATACAGAAAGCAAGTGAATTCGTCAAAAATAATGGGACACGGAATGTGTACCGGATCTGCTCGCACATTCCGCAGTGTGAACATGCCCTAAGACAGTGTGCAGTAAGCTGAGCTGCCTCTATGGGTACTGCAGAAAGTAAGAACTTCATCATGCCTCGCCGGCTGTACTTAAACTACAGATACAAGTGCTTACTCCTTGGTCACTTAGTAGATTCATGATTCGATGGAGTCCATAAACACGTACAGCCTGTGCATTAGTGCACTACCCAACCCGGCTACGGCTTATTGCCTATCAGGGACTTTCTAATTTCAAGAACAGAATGAAAAAAAACTGCAGTAATGACTCAAGAACAGCAATGGGAGAAAGTGAGCAGCGATTACTATACTTAACCCTGCCAACCGTTTTAATGGCCACCATTAGTGTTTGTCACTCCGTGGTGGATAGCAGGAGCAACCTGAAGCTTCAAGAAGAGGACTGCAGGGAGTTTATGATGAGAAGATTTCTATTTCCAGTATAATGTCACGTCTCGTCTGCCATTGTTCTTCATTATCTCAATCTGAGCAGACCCACTCGGACGCGTCTCAGCGGAGTGCGAAGAGTTTTCACATAATGTATCCAGGAAAACAGAGCAGAACAATAGATGAGCAACGAGACAGGATATCATCCCAAACACCCTTGACCATTTGGGAGGGAAGACGAAGACCCTCAATTATACCGCATATTATAAATTATACCGGAGAATATCATATATGGTAGGATTAGATACAACGGCTTGGCAGACAGCATCACATATAAAGGCTCTGATGAACTACTCAACAGATACGATCACACATTATAGCATTACACTACCTTCACATCTGCGTTAGAAGCTCCGCTCAGAGATCCGTCGCTGATCCGGCACATAATACCAGAAGAAATAGCGCTGCTTGCAGTGCTTTTACTTCCGGTAAAATGTTGGACAGCTGAGCAGAAACTGAACGGACCCCATTATAGTCCGTTTTGCCGGGGGATTCCCCTTTCCTGCTCCCCGAACAGAGCAGGAAAACAGAATCTCCGCCGCAGATGTGAAAGCAGCCTTAGAATTAGGTGTTCGGACAGTGAGTCATCTGCTATGATTTTGCGCTGCCTGTCCTCACCTCCCCCCATATAATTAAATCTCTGACCGTAAAATGTGAGAATAGCTTACAGACTATTAACAAACGAGCTCCATAATTGATTTATCATCTGGCTGGCACTACCTCTATGCCATCACAGTTGAATTATGTTCGCTGCCATGAATGCGTACAGTATCAGTATTATATGTGTAACCCTACAAGAGTAGCCATAAAATATCTCCAGCTTCTGCCATGG
The DNA here is from genome assembly GCF_035609145.1 of Eleutherodactylus coqui. Taxonomy (NCBI): domain Eukaryota; kingdom Metazoa; phylum Chordata; class Amphibia; order Anura; family Eleutherodactylidae; genus Eleutherodactylus; species Eleutherodactylus coqui. The sequence goes on from NC_089849.1 coordinate 102,441,241, forward strand.
GTGAGATTCGGACCATCTAAGGAGATGTACAAATCCTGTGTCAGCTGTTTGACTTAAGACAATGTGACCTTTGTTCAAAAACAGATTTTGTGTACATGTAAACAGTAGGTCTGTTCTGCATCAATGCACCCAATGGGTATGGAAATGCCCACTAGAAAGCTGTAAAGGCCCATTTAGACACAATATTTATTGCTCAAAAGATGTCTTTTGAGCGATAATCATTGTGTCATTTACAGCACAAGATGATCGCTCAAGATGAGCGATCACTTTGCACTGCGAGCGGAGGATGCAGAGGACAAGTGGGGCTGCTTGTCTTCTGCATCCAGCTGTTCTCTGCATGGAGCACCTGGCTGTTATACAGGTGAGCGCTCCGAGCGGAGGATGCAGAAGACAAGCAGGGCCGCTTTAAGCAATAATCGCTGTGTGTAAAAGGGACTTGAGGTAGACCAGAACAAGGGCAGACACAATGTCTTAGTCATAGCATGCCTAAATAGTAGCCTATAAACATATAACAAAGATTTACTCAGCAGCATAATTCATTTTCTGGGTAACACAAGTGACACGGTTGTGCTGCTGGAATTCAGCTGCTTCCTATGTCCTAAACCAGTAGTCCCCAACCTTTTTGCCACCAGGGACCAGCTTCAAGCAAGACCATTTTTACAAGGCCCGGCAGGGTTGGGTGGGACATGGGCGGGGCTTTGGTTATATGGGGCGGGGTTATGAAGGGGGTTGGAGTTCAGTGCATACTTATTTAATTATGACATTTAGAATGTCCTAGCAGTACACACATAAGGCAGTATACTATATTCCCCCCCCTTGCCTGGCAGCACACACATAGGGCAGTATATAATCTATTTCCCCCCCCCCCCAGCACACACATAGGGCAGCATATAATTTATCTCCCCCCCCCCCCCCCCCCCCAAGCACACACATAGGGCAGCATATAATTAATCTCCCTCCCCCAGTAATTGACCACCCCCCCTCAGTAGTAAGCAGCTCCCCCCAGCAATAAGCAGCTTCCCCAGTAATACGCAGCCCCCCACCCCGTAATACACAGCCCCCTCAGTAGTAAGCAGCCCCCACCCCAGTAACAGGCAGCCCCCACCCCTCAGTAATAACCAGCCCCCCCCTAGTAATAAGCACCCCCCCAACCCATAGACTTACCTCCTCCCTGCTGTCAGTGTCGCTCTCTCTCTGCTTGCCCTGATGTCAGTGTGCAGCCCGGCACGCTTCCTCCCCGAGTCCTCTCCTGCAGAACTAATGAGCAGGGGACTCGGGGAGGAGGATCCTGGCTGCACACTGACGTCAGTGTGCGCTGGGATCAGCATGATTACCAGCGGGGAGCTGCGGCGCCCCCTCTGGTAATCGCTTTAGTGGTGAGCGGCGTCGGCACACCGCGGGCCACATTACGTGAGGCAGCGGGCCTTGTGTTTAGAAGAAAAGTTCCCGGCGGTGCCGCGGACCGGCGCTAAACACCTAACGGCCCGGCCCGGATCGGTGGTTGGGGACCCCTGTCCTAAACTGTAGAATTGGAGGGCACCAGAAACCCCTAAACTCAATATCCCCTCACAGTTTTTCTTTTAGACAGTTTCTATTACTGGGTTATCATGTGCGCCATCACCCTACCCCTCTCACATGATCCAGGAGAAGGGGTAAGGAGTTTGTTTTTGACCTTTTATAGTCCTATAGTCAACCAACCACGAGTGTCAGTGTCTAAAGAGGAGTGCAATCAAAGATTGCAGGGACTGTCCAGTTTTCACTCACGCTCGGTTCTTAGCTGATTGTTTAACGAAGGGTCTGGTATTCTGTTTTTATTCCCTTTTATTTTTTGTAGCTGTTTTGTTTGTATGTAGGACCTTTTGTATGTAGGATAAACATTTAACTTTTTGTATTAAAGTTTAAAACTTTAATAAGCTCAGTCCTTGTCGCTATATAAGAATCTATAATCCCTAATAGTGTTACCTTTGACTCCTGGAAAGCAGTGAGTGCCCATAAACCTTGGTATGCTTGGTATATCACTGAAACTTCGGGCCCTTTCAGACAGATCAATTTATCATTCAAACAATTTCAGAGCTCACTCGGTTGTGCATTAACGATTGGTATTTAAACCGAACGATTAGCGAACAAGCCATCAATGATTTTCATACTTGCGTGAAATGAACGATAAACAATACGCGTTCATTGGTCGATCGTTGGCTGCATTTATACTGAACAATTATTGTTCAAATTTGTACAATCTAGCAATTTTTAAATGATAATCTGTTACCATGCGGCGGTTGTGGGTCCTCCCGGGGCGGCAATGTGTGGGGGTCCTGCAGTCGGGGCGTGTGCCCCTGCCTTGTTGTCCAGCTGCCGGGGGCGCGGGTGCCTGGCCGACGTGGTGCTGGTGGCGCACACGCACCTGTGAGTGCAGCTGCCGTGCACGAGCTCCCTTTTATTATGTTCTGTTGGCAGTTGGCTGTCTCCCTCTCTCCGCCCCTGGGCGGAGGCTTTTGTTTAAAGGTCAGGCAGAGACTTGCAATCACTGCCAGTTATTGGTTTCCCTCAGTGTGCTAACTAGTCTGCCTCTGTTGGTCTCCTGCCCCTGTCAACTTGTCTGCTATGCTTTGCTGTTATCAGCCAGGTTTTTCCATCTGCATCTGCTCTGTTTAAGCATTGTTCATGTTGGTAATTCCATCTGCATTTCCTGACGGTATTCTTCCCTTCCCATCTAGGTACGCCAGCGTCCCTTTTTCGGTCCATAGTCAGAGTTGGGACCGCTGCCCAGTTGCCCGTCTGGGGTTAGCCAGGAGGGGAGGCAAGCAGGCAGGGACAGGGGTTATGGGTGAGATCTAGGGCCCCCGGGCTGGCATATCAAGGGTAGTATACCATAACATAATCGTTCCTTCTAAATGCATCTTTAGGCATCTGACCTGTCTTACAATAAAATGGTCAGTAGAAGCAGTGTGCGTGTGATCCATGCTCCATTTTGGAAGAAGTGCAGGATTGAGGGAGTAGAAGTAAACCAATCCGTTAAGATCATGCCCACATCACATGCTGAGAGGGCTCCGTTCTTGACAAATTGGTGGCAGTGATGAAATCTGCTGTCAAATTTACTGACATTCACCTTTAAGCGGGTTCTCTCACTTCTAGCTACTAATCACCTATCCTCCATCTCTTACCATAAGGGCTTGTTCTGTCACATCCATGCAGCTCACAAGCACCACGCTTAGCACGGATGCAGGGTGATGTTCACGACTACTAGTAGATAGACTTATGCACCGAAGAGCAGTGCGCACCACAACTGAAATACGTAGCCTAGATGTAAAGACCGTGTGACACAAAAGTACTATACACAGCATGGCAATAGGGAACGTACACACAGTTGGAAAAAGCCGTACACCATGCTATGTGGGACAGTAGCACCACTCCAGGGAAGAGGAAGGAAACCTGGCCCTGGCCTAGCAGGGAGGTGCTGGGTCCCTGCCTAAAGCAGAGTCATCGCCTCGATAAAAGGTGGCCCCATTGTCGTCTTTCTGGGCCCTGACTATAGGAAGCCCTGGAGAGATTAACCGACATGCAAAGCAAAAACAGAAATGAAAAGCAACAATACAACTGAAAAAGAACCCGCATCAACTTATCTTCTAGTAGAAAAAACACCCAGCATAGCAGAGCTCAAAACTCCAGCTTCTCCACTATGGAACAGAATAAGCAGCACTGATGAGCAGGAAGGGTGAGAATATATAGCCACTGTGCGCCTGAAAAACTGGCAGAGTAAAAAGAAAACCAAACTACACCCTACTCCCAGGCATGGCTAATCCAGTATGCCACCATGCAGCAAAGGCAGACAGCACCAGCAGCCTCTGCACGTGATGCATTAACCCTTGACCTGCTTAACACAGCAACAGGTCTTTGCCTGTGTTGAAGCCACCATGCCATGACGTCGCGACCGACAAGCTGCGATATGTTCATCTCACCATTAGGATTTCAATTTTCCTGTTCCTTCACAAGATAAAAATAAATGGCACCAAACAGACGCCATTGATTGTAATGAGGTTCGTCTGGCTTTTGTTATGCCCTGTGGTATCTTGTCAGATAAAATGACCAAATATGGGAAAAGAAGTTTGTGTCTGGCAAATTGGCATACTAAAGATGGAGATAGAATAATACAATATTCTCATATAAAAATAAGATTAAAACACATTTTTGTATTACAATTTATTGAAAAAAAGCAACAACAAAAAACACACCTGTAACATGGCGCATAAAAACATGGCATGTTGGGTGGTTCACTTGACTTATGTCCATTACTATGGACAGATCAGTTCATGAACTATACAATTCTACTGTGCTAGTAGGTACCACTTAGGGTTGCCACTTTCGTCACAAAAAATACCAGGCAATGTAAAGGGGGGCATGGTTTGGGATGCGGTTGGAGCGTGGCTTATCACAAAGTATGTTTTTGACTTTGTCATTCTAGTGGATTCACAACTGGCTGAGTGATCATACTTAGAAAGTGGTCATAAATGGCTGCACATCCAAGTGGAAGAATGGATCAAGTGGGGTACCATAAGGCTCTGTCCTGGGCCCAATGTTGTTCAACATTTTTATAAATGATCTGGAGGAGGGAATTGAGGGTAAACTGATCAAATTTGCCAACGACACAAAGTTAGGTGGGATAGCTAACATTAGAGAAGAGAGAGAGGATTCAAAAAAATCTAGAAATGCTTGAACAGTGGGCGGCAACTAACAGAATGGTATTTAACAAGGAGAAATGCAAAGTCCTACATCTGGGCAAGAAAAATGAAAAAAGCACATACAGAATGGGAGGAATTGGGCTAAGCAGCAGCACATGTGAAAAAGACTTGGGTGTACATTTAGATCACAGACTGAACATGAACCAACAGTGTGATGCAGCAGCCAAAAAGGCAAACACAATTCTGGGATATATTAAAAGAAGCATAGAGTCTAGATCACGTGAGGTAATTATTCCCCTCTACTCTTCCTTAGTCAGACGTCACCTGGAATACTGTGTCCAGTTCTGGGCACCCCACTTTAAAAAAGACATAGACAAACTGGAGCAAGTTCAGAGAAGAGTTACCAAGATGGTCAGCGGTCCTAAATCATGTCCTATGAGGAACGGTTAAAGGATCTGGGAATGTTTAGCTTACAGAAGAGAAGGCTGAGAGGAGACTTAATAGCGGTCTACAAATATCTGAAGGACTGTCACAGTGCGGAGGGATCAGCCCTTTTCTCATTTGTACAAGGAAAGACAAGAAGCAATGGGATGAAACTGAAAGGGAGGCGGCACAGATTAGATATTAGACAGTGAGGGTGATCAATGAGTGGAACAGGTTACCACAGGAGGTGGGGAGTTCTCCTTCAATGTAAGTGTTCAAACAAAGGCTTTACAGACATCTGTCTGGGATGATTTAGTGAATTCTGCACTAAGCAGGGGGTTGGACCCAATGACCCTGGAGGTCCCTTCCAACTCTACTAGTCTATGATTCTAGTGGCCCTAATAGTAAGTGCCTCTGCTAGGTGCCCCAGCAGCAATAGTGGCCCTGCTGTAATAGTGACCTCCGTTAGTGGCCCAAGCACTAGTAGTGATCTCTGTTATCAGCCCCAGAAGTAATATGCCCTACTGTGATCCCAGTAGTAATAGTGACCCTCCACAGTGGCCCCTGCAGTACCAATACCCCCCTCCCCCCCCCCCCCCCCCCCCCCCCCATAGTGGCTCCAGTAGTAATAGTCCTGGGGGGGTCCTTACGTCCTAGCAATAGGGCGAGATCATAAGCGATCTTGCGCTATCCAGCAGCGGGAGCCGGCCGTCACTGATACCTGGCCTCCCGCTGCAACAGCGAGGGGAGTAAGTACGTTTTGTAAGTACAGTAAAATGCGCAAAAAAAATTGTTCATTCTGCAAAAAATGCGCGCGTAAATACTCATGCGTCCATGTGACACAGGCCATGAATATTACATAGATGCGTGTCATACGTCCGCCACCCACGGCGATCATTTGTTTGAATTAGATGCAGCAGACAGACGCGTGTGGATACCGCTTCATTGTCCGCACTGCTTTGTACACTGGCCAAATATTTTATTTAGTAGCGGCTGTGCTGGATATTGCAGCTTGTGCCAGTTCAAGTGAAAGGGAAAAAGCTGCACTACCCATCTGGCTGCCATGACCCATTCCAACAGATTATAACTAGTTGTACTTCATGTCAAAAACACAAGCAGAGACTATGCCATCAATATTCTAAACCCCTAAAAGCCCCCAATGGCCCTGCGGAAAAACCAACTTTACAGACCAATATGGACGGTGGGTGTCAAAGGCCGTACATGTAACGGGCGCCGTGAGACCAAATGTCCTTTAGCCAAGTGCCTGCAAATGGGTCCGACAGACACAGGGGTGTAACAATAGTACCACCTGTCTCTGAATGGCGAACAACAAAACAGTTGGAGCTGCTTGTGTCACGGGTATGGGATGTACGGGTACAACAGTCACTAACCTGTGATGAACAGCCCCCACGGACAGACCGCAAGCAATTAAAAATAGTTTCTGGAGGTCCCCTGCTGCAGGAAATCCACATGCGGAATCTGACCCGCCCGTGGACATTGGGCCTAAGAAATAATAAATCACAAAAACATAAACATTAGCTTGTCGGACAGACTAGAATAGTGCAGCCAGGCCGTCTACACGTTAAGACCACGGAGCCATGAACCCGTCGGGGCCAACAGACCACGACAATCAGTCTATAAGGTTGTTCCAGATAGTCAGGGGGTGAGCAGCACACGGAAAGGAGGTGGACAGTCCTGCATTTAGATGCAACTCCTGAGTCTGACAATTTGGGGAGATGACTCCCCTCACTCTTAAAGCCTTTTTTGAGTCACGCATCCGCCGTCCACTCTTATAGTAATGATATTAAACGTGTATATGTACAACATCAGAATGTATTAGACTCATGCATCTGCCTCCAACACATAATTCTCCCAGAGCAGTTGTGTATTCTGATTGGATAAGCTGCTCCCTTGCAGATAACATTATCCGCCTCTGCAAATTCTTTCACTTTTGATACTTTACTAACATGTGAATTACCATATTATTGTATTAACCAATCCTGTATGAGCACAAGAACTCTTTTTATATACTCCTATTTTGTGATGTAACGTTTATCCACGTACTCTTGTATCAAATTTGCCATCACCACGTCCTCAGGCAGAAAATTTCATAGTCGTACTGTTCTTAGGCTGGGTTCACACTGGGCATATTCCCACCGGAAATCCCGCGGTTTGGCTGCAGCAAAAACCGTGAGATTTACGCCAGGAGAACCGCCGCGGACAAACCCGCGGCGGCTTTGAAGCGGCCCGGCCGCTCGCTTTTCTGTTGCGGCCGGCGCTCCCATAGAGGAGAGCGCGGCCGCAACGAAAGTAAACAATAAATAGACATGCCGCGGTTTCAGCCGGACTTACCGCAGCGGATTTGCCGTCCCGTGCAGACGAGATTTCTGAGAAATCTCGTCCACATGGCTGGCTAATCCTGAGATTAGCGGCCGCGGGCGGATTTGCCGCGGCAAAATTCCGCGCGGCAAAACCACGGCAAATCCGCCCTGTGTGAACCCAGGCTAACAGTAAAGAACCCCCTTCTATGTCGGCGTGAAAACCTTCTTTCCTCTAGACGTAGAGGACGCCCCCTTGTTACAGTCAGAGTCCTGGGTATAAATAGATGGTAGAGATCCCTGTATTCTCCCCTGATATATTTAAACAGTTATTTGGTCGCCTCTCAACCATCTTTTTTCTAAACTATATAATGTCCATTTTTATAACCTCTCTGGCTATTGTAGTGCACCCATTCTATTTACTACTTTAGTTGTCGGTCTTTCTACCCACTTAAGCTCTGATATGTTCTTCTTGCCCAAAACTGTACACAATATTTCATGTGTGATCTAACAATGTGAGGAAGAAGAATGTTTTTGTCATACACCCCTAGACCTCTTTTGATGCACCGCATGATCCTATTTGCCTTGGCAGCAGCTGCCTGACACTGGTTGCTCTAGTTAAAGGGGTTGTCCCGCGCCGAAACGGGTTTTTTTTTTTTCAACCCCCCCCCCGTTCGGCGCGAGACAACCCCGATGCAGGGAAGTAAAGGAAGCTTACCGGAGCGCTTACCTTAATCCCCGCGCTCCGGTGACTTCAATACTTACCGCTGAAGATGGCCGCCGGGATCCTCTGTCTTCGTGGACCGCAGCTCTTCTGTGCGGTCCACTGCCGATTCCAGCCTCCTGATTGGCTGGAATCGGCACGTGACGGGGCGGAGCTACACGGAGCCGCTCTCTGGCACGAGCGGCTCCATAGAAGACTACAGAAGACCCGGACTGCGCAAGCGCGGCTAATTTGGCCATCGGAGGGCGAAAATTAGTCGGCAACCATGGAGACGAGGACGCTAGCAACGGAGCAGGTAAGTAAAAAACTTTTTATAACTTCTGTATGGCTCATAATTAATGCACAATGTATATTACAAAGTGCATTATTATGGCCATACAGAAGTGTATAGACCCACTTGCTGCCTCGGGACAACCCCTTTAAGTTTACAGCCGGCGGCTGGGCAGTGACGTTTCTGTGTGGGGCTCTGCGAGCCCCGCACAGAAATAGAGCATGACGCGGTTTGTTTGCCGCACGATATTTCGCGCCGCCAAACTGCTGCCGTCTGCATAGGATTGCGTTTGTTAACGCAATCCTATGCAGGCTTTCAGCGGCGGAAATCCTGCCATGGAATTTCCGCTCGTGTGCAGGCGCCCTTACACACATTCTCGCCCAGACCAAGCATTCTCATGTTATATACCATACTTTTATGCGGCGCAGTATCAAACACTTTGGAAAAGTACAGATACACGAGATCCAATGACTCTCTCCCGTCCGGTCTAGAACTTACCTCCTCATAGAAGCTGATCAGATTAGTTTGACAGGAGTGACCCCTCATAAACCCAAGCTGATACAGAGTTATAAAGCTATACAGAGGTTCTCCAGGACAGCGTCTCTTAGAAACCCTTCAAACATTTTACCCACAAAAGAAGACTTACCAGCCTGTATTTTCCAGGTACACTTTTTGACCCCTTTTTGAATATCGGCACCATATTGGCTATGCGCCAGTCCAGTGGAACAGACCCCATCACTATTGTGTCCTTAAAGGGGTTGTCCCGCGGCAGCAAGTGGGTCTATACACTTCTGTATGGCCATATTAATGCACTTTGTAATGTACATTGTGCATTAATTATGAGCCATACAGAAGTTATAGGAAGTTTTTCATTTACCTGCTCCGTTGCTAGCGTCCTCGTTTCCATGGAGCCCGTCTAATTTTCGGCGTCTAATGGCCAAATTAGACGCGCTTGCGCAGTCCGGGTCTTCTTCTTTCCTCAATGGGGCCGCTCGTGCTGGATGCCGGCTCCGTGTAGCTCCGCCCCGTCACGTGCCGATTCCAGCCAATCAGGAGGCTAGAATCGGCAATGGACCGCACAGAAGCCCTGCTTTCTCCTCATCAGACTCTACAATTTTTCCTACATTATTTATTAAAGGGCCGACACTTTCAGTATTAATTTATTTATGTAGTTGAAGAACAGTTTACGGTTAGTTTTACTCTCCTTGGCAATAAGTCTCTCTGTCTCCATCTTTGCTGCCTTTATCTGATTTTTACATAATTTATTTTTTTCCTTATAGGTTTTTAATACTTCTTCGCTGTCTTCTTGTTTTAGTAGTTCAAACGCTTTTATGTTGCTGTATAATTCCCCCTTTACATCTTTATTGATAGAGATGAGCAAGCACCAAAATGCTCAAGTCCTCGTTATTAGAGACAAGCTTTTTGGAAAACTTGAGAGCTCTATTCGAGTAACGAACCCCATTGACTTCAATGGGAGACTCGAGCATTTTTGTATGGGACCCGCAGGTTGCCAAGCTTTTTTTTCCCCCTGTGTTTGCGTTTTTTTTTTTTTTTCTCTCTCCCTCTCTCTCTCCTCCGCCAAGCCAGCCACAAACTACCATTGACGTGCGCAGCGGGGAGGGGTCAAATCTGACACGTCTGCGGCGGGGAGGGGCCAAAACTACGGCGGGGTCGAACACAGCGTGATGCTCGCTCGAGTAGAGAGCACCATCGAGTATGCATCAAGCTCGGAAGAGTATGTTCGCTCAACTCTATTTATTGAGGTACATTGGTTTTCTCCTACTCTTATAACCCTTTTATTCCTGTAAGGTATGAAGCTCTCACAGTAAATACAGGTTTAAAAAGCAGTTGACTGAATATTGATGAGTGCAGCTTGGCAGGAAATACACTTAACCATCTGCCTAGATCCACTTAACTTTCCCCAGACCAGGAAGGTAGCAGCTTAGCATGCAAAGATGGGTGATGATTAGAGATGAGCGAGCGTACTCGTCCGAGCTTGATGCTCGTTCGAGTATTAGGGTACTCGAGACGCTCGTTACTCGAGACAAGCACCACGCGGTACTCGAGTCAATTCCATTTCCTTCCCTGAGAAATTTGCGCCATTTTCTGGCCAATAGAAACATAGGAAAGGCATTACAACTTCCTCCTGTGACGTTCCAGCCCTATCCCACCCCCCTGCAGTGAGTGGCTGGCGAGATCAAGTGACCACCGAGTATTTAAATCAGCCCCGCCCGCTGTTCGCCTCAGACACACGCTGGCAGAGATTAAGAACAGTGCTGCTGCTGCTATAGGGAGAGTGTTAGCGTCTTCAAGAACCACAACGGTCCTTCTTAGGGCCACAGCTCACCTAGTGCATTACTGTTGTGGCTGCTGTGAGCAGTTTTGCACTTTTTTTTTTATATATATATCGGGCGTGCAGGCTGTAGCGTTCTCAGGCTGCAGTCTGTACTTGAGTATAGGGGCAGTATTGGTCAGGCAGGGACAGTGCTACTGTAGAATCCTGTCAACAAGTACCCCAAAAAAACTCTTGCTTAGGGCTATCTGTGACCGTGTGCATTTAACTCCGTGGTTGCTGGGAGTTGTAGTACCTCAGTATTGCACAGCAAGGCCTGCGTGCAGCCTTCACTTAAATATTTTTCTGCCCGCAGTTAGCGTAACGTCAGCGCTGTCTGCCTCCAAGTGTACGCCAAGAAACCCCAAATTTTATACAATGCTCTGTGTTACACGCCAGCTGCCTCCAGAAGTGCACGGTGTGTCAGACACCCATAAATTGAAAGTGCAATACACACTGCATAGCCTCAGCCTGCATTGCATAGAAAAAAAAGGAAATTTAAAAAAGTAATCTTATTTACGGCTGACGGTGACCCAGTGCATTTGCCTGCGTAGGCCACAGAACAGGTTGGAAGAGGCAGTGGGGTGGCCAGGGGTAGAGGCAGGGCCAGAGCGAATAATCCACCAGCTGTTTCCCAAAGCACCCTCTCGCACCAAGCCACCGTGCAGAGGCCAAGGTGCTCTAAGGTGTGGCAGTTTTTCACTGAGACCGCGGACGACCGGCGAACAGTGGTGTGCAACCTTTGTCGCGCCAAGATCAGCCGGGGAGCCGCCACCACCAGCCTCACCACAACCAGCATGCGCAGGCATAGGATGGCCAAGCACCCCACAAGGTGTACGCGCCCTCACCAACTCGGTTACTGGCAAGGTCCACTTAACAACGGACACGTGGACAAGCACAGGCGGGCAGGGCCACTATATCTCCCTGACGGCACATTGGATGAATTTAGTGAAGGCTGGGACCGAGTCAGAGCCTGGGACCGCTCATGTCCTACCCACCCCCAGAATTGCGGGCCCCAGATCGGTGCTGGTTTCTGCGTCGGTGTATGCCACCTCCACTAAACCTTCCTCCTCCTCCTCCAACGCAACCTCTACCTCACAATCAAGACGTGTCAGCAGCAGCACGTCGCCAGCAGTCAGTGTCGCGCGGCAGCACGGTGTATGCTTCCTCCAGTAAACCATCCTCCTCCTCCTCCTCCTCCTCCTCCTCCGTCTCGCAATCAAGATGTGTCAGCAGCAGCAGCACGACGCCAGCAGTCGGTGTCGCGCGTCGTGGCAGCACAGCGGTGGGCAAGCATCAGCAGGCCATGCTGAAACTACTCAGCTTAGGAGAGAAGAGGCACATGGCCCACGAACTGTTGCACGGTCTGACAGAGCAGACCGACCGCTGGCTTTCGCCACAGACTGCAACCGGGCATGGTCGTGTGTGACAACAGCCGTAACCTGGTGGCGGCTCTGCAGCTCGGCAGCCTCACGCACGTGCCATGCCTGACCCACGTCTTCAACTTGGTGGTTCAGCGGTTTCTGAAAGGCTACCCGCACTTGTCAGACCTCCTCGGCAAGATGCGTCGGGTCAGCGCACATTTCCGCAAGTCCAACACGGACGCTGCCACCCTGCAGACCCTGCAACATCAGTTTCATCTGCCAGTGCACTGACTGCTTTGCGACGTGTCCACGCGGTGGAACTCTACACTCCACATGTTGTCCCGGCTGTATGAGCAGCGTAGAGCTATAGTGGAATACCAACTCCAACATGGGCGGCGCAGTGGGAGTCAGCCTCCTCAATTCTTTACAGAGGAGTGGGCCTGGATGGCAGATATCCGCCAGGTTCTTGGAAACTTTGAGGAGTCTACCTTGATGGTGAGTGGCGATGCTGCAATCATTAGCATTACCATTCCCCTGCTATGCCTGTTGAGAAGTTCCCTGCAAAGCATAAAGGCTGATGCTTTGCGGTCGGAAACAGAGGCGGGGGAAGACAGTATGTCGCTGGATAGTCAGAGCACCCTCATGTCTATATCTCAGCGCGTTGAGGAGGAGGAGGAGGGGGAGGAGCCTGAGGAGGAAGAGACAGCTGGGCCCACTGCAGAGGGTACCCATGCTGCTTGCCTCTCATCCATTCAGCGTGTATGGCCTGAGGAGGAGGATCCTGAAAGTGATCTTCCTAGTGAGGACAGCCATATGTTGCGTACAGGTACCCTGGCACACATGGCTGACTTTATGTTATCATGCCTTTCTCGTGACCCTCGAGTTAGACGCATTCTGGCCACTACGGATTACTGGGTGTACACACTGCTTGACCAACAGTATAAGGAGAACCTTTCCACTCTCATTCCCGAAGAGGAAAGGGGTTTGAGAGTGATGCAATACCACAGGGCCCTGGTGGATAAACTGATGGTAAACTTCCCATCTGACAGCGCTAGTGGCAGAAGGTGCAGTTCCGAGGGCCAAGTAGAAGGGGAGGCACGGAGATCAGGCAGCATGTTCAGCACAGGCAGGGGAACACTCTCCAAGGCCTTTGGCAGCTTTATGGCTCCGCAGCAAGACTGTGTCACACCTCCCCAGTCCAGGCTGAGTCGGAGGGAGCACTGTAAGAAGATGGTGAGGGAGTATGTAGCCGATCGTACCACCGTCCTTCGTGACGCCTCTGCTCTGTACAACTACTGGGTGTCAAAGCTGGACACGTGGCCCGAACTCGCGCTGTATGCCCTGGAGGTGTTGGCTTGCCCTGCGACTAGCGTCTTGTCAGAGAGAGTGTTTAGTGCAGCTGGGGGAATCATCATGGACAAGCGTACCCGCCTGTCAACTGACAGTGCCGACAGGCTTACACTCATAAAGATGAACAAAGCTTGGATTTCCCCAGACTTCTCTTCTCCACCAGTGGACAGCAGCGTTACCTAAAGAACTTTGTCAATCTGTGTATGATATTCGTCGTCCTCCTCCGGCTCCTCCTCCTGAAACCTCACGTAATCACCCCGAACGGCCAATTTTTCTGTGGGCCAAAAGGCTCATATAACTTTTCTAAATAATATTTATCTGTTTCAATTCTCATTAAAGTATTGAAACTTCCACCTGAACCAATTTTTATTTTGACTGGGCTGCCTCCAGGCCTAGTTAAAAATTAAGCCACAGTACGCTAAGCGATTAATGGGTTTCACCTGCCCTCTGGGTTGGGCATGGGCAATTTTTCTGGGGTACATTTGTACTGTCGGTACACCAATTTTTCGGGCCTTCGCCTACAATGTAATCCAAGTAATTTTTATGGGCTTCGCCTGCACTCATGCTACACCACTGTGTCTGGGGTTGGCCTACACTTTTGCTACAGAAATTTAACTCTGTTCTGCCTACCTATACTTCTGCCACAGTAATGCTACAGGGGTCTGACTATACTTCAGCAACAGAAAAGTAACTTCGGTCTGCCGATACTTCTGCTCCTGAAATGTTACCTTGGTTGGTGTATACTGTTACTACTGTAGTTTTACTAATACTGGGCTCTGCCCATACTGCTTCAACGGGAATGTTACTGGGGCATGTCTATACTGCTATAACAGAAATGTAACTAGTAGTGGGCTCTGCCCATACTGCTTCAACGGAAATGTTACTGGGGCCTGTCTATACTGCAACTACTGAAATGTTACAAATACTATGCTCTCCCTACAGTGCTGCCAGGGAAATGGTTTTTCTGCTGCTTTGACCATACTGGGGCCTGTCTATACTGCTACTACTGAAATGTTACAAATGCTGTACTCTCCCTACACTGCTGCCAGGGAAATGTTTTTCTGCTGCTTTGCCCATACTGCTTCTACGTAAATGTTACTGGGGCCTGTCTATACTGCTACTACTGAAATGTAACAAATGCTGTACTCTCCCTACACTGCTGCAAGGGAATTGTGAATCTGCTGCTTTGTCCATACTGCTTCTACGTTAATGTTACTGGGGTCTGACTATACTGCTACTACTGAAATGTTAAAAAAAATATGCTCTCCCTACATTGCTGCTAGGAAAATGTGAATCTGCAGCTTCAACGGAAATGTTACTGGGGTCTATCTATACTGTTATTACAACTGAAAAGTTACTGCACTCTGTCAATACTGCAGCAAATGAAATGTTACTGGGCTCAGCCTACACTGCTGCAACGGAAATGTTAAAGGGGTGTGTCTATACTGTTACTACTACTGAAATGTTACTGGGGTCTGTCCGCACTGCTGGAACTGAAATGTTACTGGGGCCTGTCCCTAATGATACTACTGAAATGTTACTGGGGTCTGTCAATACTGCTGTAAATGAAATGTTACTGGGGTCTGTCTATACTGTTGCTACTGAAATGTTACTGGGGCCTGTCCTAATGATACTACTGAATTGTTACTGGGGTTTGGCTGCACTGCTGGAACTGAAATGTTACTGAGGTCTGTCAATACTGCTGTAAATAAAATGTTACTGGGGTCTATCTATACTGTTACTACTGAAATGTTACTGGGGCCTATCCCTAATGATACTACTGAAATGTTACTGGGGTCTGTCTGCATTGCTGGAACTGAAATGTTACTGGGGTCTGTCTGCATTGCTGGAACTGAAATGTTACTGGGGTCTGTCTGCATTGCTGGAACTGAAATGTTACTGGGGTCTGTCTGCACTGCTGGAACTGAAATGTTACTGGGGGATGTCGCAACTGGTACTACAGAAATGTTAATAGGGTTGTCTACACTGCTGGAACTGAAATGTTACTGGGGTCTGTCTAGACTTATACTACTGAACTGTTACTGGCGTCTGTCTATAATTATACTACTGAAATGTTACAGGGGTCTGTCTATACTGCTGCAAATGAAATGTTAGTGGGGTCTGTCCCTACTGCTGCCAATGAAATGTTACTGGGGTCTTTCCATACTCTTACCACTGAAATGTTACTAATTCTCGGCTCTGCCTATACTGCTGCTACTGCTATGTTACAGGGTTGTGGAAACGGAGGCTTGCCAAAGAAATGATGGTGGCGAGGCCGCGCTATTAGGTCCCCAGGTGCGACAATTTTTCAGCAACGCGGTTACTGGGAAGGTGCATATAACCGTGGACAGGACACGTAGTGCCTCAAAAACATCCCCCTCCTCCTCCAACAATGAAAACAATCTTGGCAAATGCTTTCGCAGTGGTCCGTCTGGCGGCAGTCCAAGAATTTCACCTTAAACGACACAATAAGAAAGCCCCACCACCACCACCCCGCCACAGCCCACTTAATCCAGGCCATATTCCGAAAACAAACTAAATAAAACTGCGCTACTATATCCACACTCCACAGCTTCATCCTGGCCACATTCCGAAAACCAACCAACTAAATAAAACTGCGCTAATAGGTCCACAGTTGCGACCACTTTCCCACCAACGCGGTTACTGGTAAGGTGCATATAACCACGGACACGGGGACAGGACACGTACTGCCTCAAAAACATACCCCTCCTCCTCCTCCAACAATGAAAACATTCTTGGCAAATGCTTTCGCAGTGGTCCGTCTGGCGGCAGTCCAAGAATTTCACCTTAAACGACACAATAAGAAAGCCCCCCACCACGGCCCACTTAATCCTGGCCACATCCTGAAAACCCACTAAATACAAATGTGGTAGTATTCCGTTATCCCTAGCTGAAGCTTTCAGCCGACTGCTAGAGCATTGGTGGCTTAAAAGTTCTTGGTACTGCTAAGTCCAAAGATTAGCGTACAGGTGACTATAGAACACACCATCCCTGCAGGGCAAGGGACTGAGTTGCAGCAGGTACCGACCCTAAATGGAAGCAGGCCAGCTGAGAACCACATACTCCCTGAATGATTTTGCACTGACCGATGATGAGGCCTTTACTTGTGATCATCTTTGGTAATTCCTAAGAAAGATGCTTGCGTGGTAGTAGCCGGAAACTTGGATTGCTATTTGCTAACACTTTGAAATGGACAACGGAAACCATAGGAATGAAGCCTTTCCATCTTTCAGCTTGAGATGAGAAGGAGTGCAGACTTTCAGTACCTTGAGTATCCTTGTCATTGCAATCAATGCCCCTCTCTTATCTTAGAAAATACTAGCTTTTCCACATAGGTGTTGTCAATCTGTCTATACTGTTACTACTGAAATCCCACTAATACTGGGCTATGCCTATCCTGCTGTTACGGAAATGTTACAGGGGTCTGTCAATATCGTTACTACTGAAATGTAACTGATACTGGGCTCTGCCTATACTGCAGCTACTGAAATGTTACTGGGGTCCGTCTATACTATTACTACAGAAGTGTTAATAGGGTCTCCCTAGACTTCTGCAACATAACTGCTAGTGGGGTGTGCGTATACCTTAGCTACAGGAGTATTACAGGGGTCGGTGCATACTATGGGTGCACTAAGTGTTCCCATCACGGTGTTCCACATACATGGCCCAAAAAAAAATTACCCAGTCTGACTAGGGCATGCAGTGTGGGCCGAAGCCCACCTGTATGTAATCTAACGTTAGCTCTGCTGTCCAGGGCACTGCAATGGGATATAGTTATGTACCGCCGATGGGTTCCAGGGAGCCACCCATGCTGTGGGTCCACAGGGACTTCACATTGGGGAGTTGTACCTGCCCGTGTGTATGTATAAAAAATCCCGGTCTGACCGGGGCATGCAGTGTGGGCTGAAGCCCACCTGTATTTAATCTGACGTTAGCTCTGCTGTCCAGGGCACTGCAATGGGATTTATTTATGTACTGCCGGTGGCTTCCTGGGACCCACCCATGCTGTGGGTCCACAGGGACTTCACATAGGGGATTTGTAGCTGCCTGTGTCTATGTATTAAAAACCCCAGTCAGACTGGGGCATGCAGTGTGGGCCGAAGCCCACCTGTATTTTATCTGACTTTACCTCAGCTGTGCAGGGCAATGCAATGGGATTTATTTATGTACCGCCGGTGGCTTCCTGGGACCCACCCATGCTGTCGGTCCACACGGACTTCGCATTAGGGACTGGTACCTGCCTGTGTCGACTTATAAAAAACCCCAGTCAGACTGGGGCATGCAGTGTGGGCGAAGCCCACCTGTATTTAATCTGACGTTAGCTCTGCTGTTCAGGGCACTGCAATGGGATATATTTATGTACCGCCGGTGGGTTCCAGGGAGCCACCCATGCTGTGGGTCCACAGGGACTTCACATTAGGGATTTGTACCTGCCTGTGTCTATGTATTAAAAACCCCAGTCTGACTGGGGCATGCAGTGTGGGCCGAAGCCCACCTGTATTTAATCTGACGTTAGCTCTACTATCCGGGGCACTGCATTGGGACAAACTACAGGAGCCAGTGCTAATGAGACGTGCACAGCTACACTAGCATAGGAGTCCGCTGTAGGCACGCGATTGCTGAGGGTTTGAGCACAGGCCTATGTCCTTGGTGCAGTGAAAGTCCGCTTCCTGCCTAGGATTGCTGGAGCTGTGGGCCGAGGCCTATGTCGTGGGCGCGGTGCAAGTCTGCCATGTTTGGCCTCTCAGATCTATTTTTTTGTTCATGTCTTGGGCTTCCTAGGACCCCCCTATGCTGTTGGTGCAAACTTAGTTCCCATCGCGGTGTTTGACCTGTCTGGCACAAAGACACTGACTGACTTGGGTAGAGGGCAGAGCGCTGATGGCTTTCCCCTTGCAGTGTGGATTGAGCTATGCGACACCTTGACAGAATGAATACTGGGTGGCACATGGATTCCCCATTGCTATGCCCACGTTTGCAGCTCCTGACGGAGGTGGCTCAGGATTGGATTTCTCATTGCTTCTGTACAGCATTGTGGGCTATCGCCCCGCCCATTTTAAAGAGGGTTGCTGCCTGGCCCTGCCAACCCTCTGCAGTGTGTGCCTCCGGTTCCTCCTCATGGCAGACGCACTTATAAATAGACATGAGGGTGGTGTGGCTATGCAGCCAGCGTGTGGCATGAGGGCAGCTGAAGGCTGCGCAGGGACACTTTGGTGTGCGCTGTGGACGCTGGGTCGTTGGGGGGGGGGGGGGGGTTGGGCAGCATGTAACCCAGGAGAAGAGGCAGCGGTGTGTCCCGCAGGCTGTGCTTGGTTGGAGGTAGTGTGGTGCTTAGCTAAGGTGTGCCTTGCTAATGAGGGTTTGTGCGAAGTAAAAATTGTTAGGGGGGGGCCCACTCTTGCTGCTATTGTGGCTTAATAGTGGGACCTGGGAACCTGAAATGCAGCTCAGCATGTTGCCCCTCGCCTGCCCTATCCGTTTCTGTGTCGTTTCCATCACTTTCTTGGGTTTTGCAGATTTTCACCAATGAAAACCTTAGCGGAGCATGGCTGATATACAAAAATGCTCGAGTCGCCCATTGACTTCAATGGGGTTCGTTACTCGAAACGAACCCTCGAGCATCGCGGAAAGTTCGACTCGAGCAATGAGCACATGAGCATTTTGGTGCTCGCTCATCTCTAGTGGTGATCTACTAGTACCATATCATCACACTTCCCTCTTTTAGAGATGGCATAGAAGGTTGATTCGCCCATCTCTGCTGCTTCACCCTGACGGGATAATATATCAGCATTACCATGCTTGCTGCCCTTCTTGTGCTGGATGGTCAAGTCACCCTCACAGTCGCCTCAGTAGTATCAGCACTCCCCTATACTAGCCTAAGCAATAATAGTGCCCCCCACAGTAGCCCTAATAGTATTAGCGCTCCTCTATACTAGCCCCAGCAATAATAGTGACCCCAATAGTGGCCTCAGTAGTAATAGTGTCCCCTAAGACCCATATACTCACCCTCCTCCTGGTCTTCACAGTGCTGCTGCCGGCCGCAGTGTGGGCATCCCCAGCAGTGCCTCCTCCCCTCTCTTGTGGAACCAAAGAGGAGAAGTGAGGGGAGGGAGATCCCGGATGCACACACTACCGTTAGTGTGTGTATTCGGCCGCGGTGCTGCAGAGTGATTACTGGCCGGGGAGCCGCAGCACCCTGGCTGGTAATCACTTTAATGGTGACCAGATGTCTCGAAAGCCGGATAAATGGGTGTTTTACTGGGGTCCTGGTGGAAAGTGGGGCTGTCACGCCTAAATTGGGTCATCTGGTTACCTTAATAAAACTGTGCTACTGTATGTTTGTGTAACAGTATGTGGTATTCACACAGTGCATTTTTGATGCCATAAAAATTGCACCAAAAACTGAAATCAGCAAAACCGCATATTTTTGCATTGGTTTTGCAGCAGAGGTAGTTTTTATAGCAACTGTGCAGCTAAACCTGTACATGGGTATGCTGATGTGATTTTCAGTGCATGTGAATACAGCCTATGTCCACAGAATATCTGCTGGGGATTTTGCTTCAATTCCACAACAGAGCCGGCAAAGAATCCACAGCAAAATCCGAATGTGTTAATAAGGCTGCCTGTCCACAGGCGGGTTTTCATTGCGTTCGCCGCGACGATAATTCGGCAGCGGGGAACGTAGTAAAAGCTGCTCTCCATAGCGTTGCTATGGAGAACGCTTCCCCCCCCCTGTCCACGAGCAGAGAATCATTGCGATTCTCCGCTTGCGGCCCGCAAATCATAGCATGCTGCAATTTGCCGTGATTCTCCACGGTCAGCCCATCTGCCAGATAGGCTGACCGGCGGAGATCTGTCTGCCGGCTCCTGCTCCCGGGCGGCGGCTCCCGCGGCATAGATCCGCCGCGGAATACCGCTACGCCCATGAACAGGCAGCCTTACACATTTGCCGCGGATTTAACCCCCTTATCGGATGAGGTGAAATTTGCAGCAAAAATTGACATGTGGATATAAAATCCCAACCGCATGTCATTTTACATTGCAGGTTTCTTTCCGCAGCGTGTGGATGGGTCTGCTGAAATATTATCCACATTGCTTGTACTGTAATTCACTGTGGATTGTCCACACACAACTCCACAGTGAAAAATACGCAACTCGTATACTACATGTGGACCTGCCCTAGAAGCATATGTGTAACCGTGTGTATCGAAGACCCTCTTCTCATGAGCAGTGAGTTTTTGCACAATGACCGATGCTTTTTTGGGAAGGGGGATCTTTGTGGAAAGTTTGGAGAAGAGGGCGTATAACCACCACAACAACTGTCATGTAAAAAAGCGCCCGTAGCTGTATCTGCTTTTGAAGATGTATTAAGTTCTGCTGCTTTTTCTCCTGAATCTCTTGATTTCTTGTTACAACTCTTACGAGGGGATTCCCTCTGAAAATGAATCCCCCTTTCAGAGCACCTTTTATGTCACAGCATGGCAGTGAGCCCCAAAGTGGCATCCACATATGTCAGCATTTATATCAATCCTATTGAGTGGACTTGTACAGTCAAATAGTGGTTAAGGGTCCTTATTTTTCCCCAAGACTCCTGTCTCGTGTCTTAAGTCGCTTTTAACAGGCGACAAAATTGCGCGATTTTCTAACGATACAACAGCGCTACAAATCGCATGTATGTGAAGCCCATGCTTTCCTATGGGTTCGGTTCACATTTTGTAGGCTGCTACATTGTTGCAATATTGCTGTGATCTGTGATGTTTTGTAGCCCATGTTTCCCTAATGGCTCTTCCTTTCTGTTGCACGTGGTTTTCATGCAGTGCAATGCAACCTTTACAGTAGGAAGACAGTATTAGTAAATCTGCAGGCAGCGCTTTTGCGGGCAGCAAAGCAGAAACGGAAGGGACCCAATTCTAGTCAATGGGGTCGGTTCGATGCTGTTCAGTTCTGTCATGAGATGGAGACGTTCGGCTAGCAAATTCGCCTTTCCTGCTCCCTGAATGGAGCAGAAAAACGGAACCCCGACGTACAGTAGATGTGAGAACTGCCTAATCTAGACCGCATGCAAGACGAACCCCGCTCCAGCAAAAAAAGCGGGAAACCATGTGACTGAAATATGTTGTTGCTGTTAATGTGACAGACTTATTAACTGGCAGGAGTTTTCTTGTAGTACTTAAGTGATTTCACACGGGCGAGAAAATAGCGCAATTTTCACCTAATGCGAGAGTCAGTAAAAAAGATTATGAATCCAATG
Source organism: Eleutherodactylus coqui (assembly GCF_035609145.1). Lineage (NCBI taxonomy): Eukaryota > Metazoa > Chordata > Amphibia > Anura > Eleutherodactylidae > Eleutherodactylus > Eleutherodactylus coqui. The sequence goes on from NC_089849.1 coordinate 102,462,971, forward strand.
CTTTCCCTCACATTTGCTATGTTTTCACTCATGCGATATTGAGTGAAAAAAAATATCGCAGCATGTCCTATCTTTCTGCGTTTCGTGTTTTGTTTTTTTTTAATCTCCCATGTTTCCCTATCACACTTGCGTTGCGATGTAGTTTTAAAATTTCCCATGGATTTTCTTGTGCGATTTTTATTGCAGGCGGCAGCGATGCAACGCGAGATTATTCTAAAAAAAAAAAAAAAAAAAAGCATCGCAGACGCTCAAAAATCGCAGGAACAAACATGTGATTTTCTCACAGCAAAATTGCGATAGTCTGAGTGAAACTAGCCTTAAAGAGGTATTCTGGCCTTTTTGAACTTATGGCCTATTTTCTGGACGTCCTGACCATAAGGGCTCCTGCACACTTGCGCTTTTCTTGCACGTTTTTTTCACGCGATTGTCAATGGGACTTTCTAATGTTAAAAACGCGTTGCACAAAAACCGCAAAGCACCAACTTGCGATTTTTGTGCGATGCGTTTTTAACATTAGAAAGTCCTATTGACAATCGCATTTAAAAAATGCAGCGATATCGCGATCACACGTGTGAAGGCCCCCTCAATGGGCAAATTCCGCATGTGGATTCCAACTTGTAAAAAATCGCATTTCCTCGCGTTTCTGCGTCAGGAAGTGACATGTGACTTCTTAATGGGGTAACACAATATTCTGTGACAAAGCACAATCTGTGCACAGATCAGCGGCAAAAACCGCACAAGAAAGATGCAGATCTGGCTCCGTTTATAGAGGTGAAATTCACGCTGATCATTCTGCGATGTGAACATACCCTAATAGGCAGGCGAGCTGATTCAGCCTAGGTGTGCACAAAAAAACCGACACAGGATAGAGGAATGAGTCTATAGATGGTAACCCGCAATGTAGATAGGAATAGAGGTGGAAAGATGTACAATATTACAGCTGTTGGAAACAAATATCGGAAACCAAATCGACCCCATTATAATCAATGGGGTCAGTTTGGCGCTGTTCGGTTCAGCCATAAGACGGATTCATTTGGCCAGGAGATTCCCCTTTCCTGCTCCCCGAACAGAAAACGGGACCCTCACCAGAGATGTGCAAGCAACCTAAACAAATTGCACTGGGATTGAACGTAGACTTCAACGATTTCCGTTCAGCTTCCGTTTTTTGGGGTTGGAAAACATCATCATCAAACATGACCTGTAAAAGGATAACAATTAGGCCGCTTTCACACGGGCTACAAACTCACGCGATTTTCCGGCACTACAAAATGCAAGTTTGTGAAACCCATGCTTTTTAATGGTTTCCCTCACATTAGTAATGTTTTTTGCAGTGATGTGATTAAAAGAAAAAATCGCGGCATGTCCTATCTTTGTGCGATTTTTTTTTTTTTTTTTTTTTTTTTTCCCCCCCCCCCCTCTGCCATGTATTACTATGGGGCCTCTTTGTTTATCGCAGCTCATGAAGTTGCGATTTTTGCGCAATGCGATTTTTAACATTAGAAACTCCTATTGACTTTGGCTGTCACGTACAGGAGGAGAGGGGACGATACCCATTGATGCCGCCTCTGTCCCTGATTACTCATGGATCGACTATTCCAAATGCACTTGCCGCTACCAACCATCACGGCAGAACCTCGATCGATCACTCTAGCAGTATAGCAAGCGTGGAGATCTTAGAATACAGGTGGATCTGTACCCAGCTTTCCCAGGCTTCTGCATGCATGCAGACCGGAAGCTCAGATGGCCCCCCTGCCCCGTTCTAATGACTGAACACTTTGCAATACCCACACAGATACCTGCTGCCACCACCAGTTTGTTACTGGTAAACTGGAACCCAGACTTATGAATTAGGCCTCCTCCACACAGGCGTTTGCAGTAAAAGCAGCGTTTTTCAAGGCTGCGTTTACTGTGATTTCAGCAGCGCTGCCATGCGTTATAACTAGAGATGAGCGAGCACCAAAATGCTCGGGTGCTCGTTACTCGAGAAGAATTTTTCGCGATGCTCGAGGGTTCGTTTCGAGTAACGAACCCTTATTGAAGTCAATGGGCGACTCGAGCATTTTTGTATATCGCCGATGCTCGCTAAGGTTTTTTATTTGTGAAAATTGGGGCAATTCAAGAAAGTGATGGGAACAACACAGAAACAGATAGGGCAGTCGAGGGGCTACATGTTGGGCTGCATCTCAAGTTCCCAGGTCCCACTATTAAGCCACAATAGCAGCAAGAGTGGGCCCCCCCCCCCTCCCAACAACCTTTACTTCTGAAAAGCCCTCATTAGCAATGCATACCTTAACTAAGCACCACACTACCTCCAACAAAGCACAATCACTGCCTGCATGACACTCTGCTGCCACTTCTCCTGGGTTACATGCTGACCAACCCCCCCCCCCCACGACCCAGTGTCCGCAGCGCACACCAAACTGTCCCTGCCCAGCCTTCAGCTGCCCTCATGCCACGCCATCCTCATGTCTATTTATAAGTGCGTCTGCCACAGGAAAAGCAGGCACACACTGCAGAGGGTTGGCACGGCTAGGCAGCGACCCTCTTTAAAAGGGGCGGGGCGATAGCCCACAATGCTGTACAGAAGCAATGAGAAATCCAATCCTGTGCCACCTCCATCTGGAGCTGCACACGTGGGCATAGCAATAGGGAACCTATGTGCCACACACTATTCATTCTGTCAAGGTGTCTGCATGCCCCAGTCAGACCGCGTTTTTTTATATATAGTCACAGGCAGGTACAACTCCGCAATGGGAATTCCGTGTGCACCCACAGCATGGGTGGCTCCCTGGAACCCACCGGCGGTACATAAATATATCCCATTGCAGTGCCCATCACAGCTGATGTAATGTCGTGCTTAATGCAGGTGGGCTTCGGCCCACACTGCATGCTCCAGTCAGACTGGGGTTCTTTAGAAGTGGAAACAGATGCATTTACAACTCCCTGTGGACCCACAGCATGGGTGGGTGCCAGGAAGCCACCGGCGGTACATAAATATATCCCATTGCATTGCCCAACACAGCTGAGGTAGTAATGTCATGTTTAATGCAGGTGGGCTTTGGCCCACACTGCATGCCCCAGTCAGACTGGGGTTCTTTAGAAGTGGAAACAGATGCATTTACAACTCCCTGTGGACCCACAGCATGGGTGGCTCCCTGGAACCCACCGGCGGTACATAAATATATCCCATTGCAGTGCCCATCACAGCTGAGGTAATGTCATGTTTAATGCAGGTGGGCTTCGGCCCACACTGCATGCCCCAGTCAGACTGGGGTTCTTTAGAAGTGGAAACAGATGCATTTACAACTCCTTGTGGACCCACAGCATGGGTGGGTGCCAGGAAGCCACCGGCGGTACATAAATATATCCCTTTGCATTGCCCAACACAGCTGATGTAACGTCAGCTGTAATGCAGGTGGGCTAAAAATTAATTTGATTACACTGTAGGCGAGGGCCCACAAAAATTGCTGTATCAACAGTACTTATGTACATCAGAAAAATTGCCCATGCCCAACCAAGAGGGCAGGTGAAACCCATTAATCGCTTTGGTTAATGTGGCTTAATTGGTAACTAGGCCAGGAGGCAGCCCAGTTAAAATAAAAAATTGGTTGAGGTGAAAGTTTCAACGCTTTAATGAGCATTAAGGAGAAAAGAGCGTTTCTGACCCCTTAATGAGCATTGAAACGTATAAAAATTGTTTAGAAAAATTATATGACTGAGCCTTGTGGGCCTAAGAAAAATTGCCTGTTCGGCGTGATTATGTGAGGTTTCAGGAGGAGGAGCAGGAGGAGGAATATTATACACAGATTGATGAAGCGAAAAGGTCCCCGTTTTGGATGGTGATAGAGAACGATGCTTCCATCCGCGGGTGCAGCCTACATATTGCTTAGGTATCGCTGCTGTCCGCTGGTGGAGAAGAGAAGTCTGGGGAAATCCAGGCTTTGTTCATCTTGATGAGTGTAAGCCTGTCAGCACTGTCGGTTGACAGGCGGGTACGCTTATCTGTGATGATTCCCCCAGCCGCACTAAACACCCTCTCTGACAAGACGCTAGCCGCAGGACAAGCAAGCACTTCCAGGGCATACAGTGCGAGTTCAGGCCACGTGTCCAGCTTCAACACCCAGTAGTTGTAGGGGGCAGAGGCATCACGGAGGACGGTCGTGCGATCAGCTACGTACTCCCTCACCATCCTTTTACAGTGCTCCTGCCGACTCAGCCGTGACTGGGGACCGGTGACACAGTCTTGCTGGGGAGCCATAAAGCAGTCAAGGGCCTTAAAGAGTGTTGCCCTGCCTGTGCTGTACATGCTGCCTGATCTCCGCGCCTCCCCTGCTACCTGGCCCTCGGAACTGCGCCTTCGGCCACTAGCGCTGTCGTATGGGAATTTTACCATCAGTTTGTCCGCCAGGGTCCTGTGGTATAGCAACACTCTCGAACCCCTTTCCTCTTCGGGTATGAGAGTGGAAAGGTTCTCCTTATACCGTGGGTCGAGCAGTGTGTACACCCAGTAATCCGTAGTGGCCAGAATGCGTGTAACGCGAGGGTCACGAGAAAGGCATCCTAACATGAAGTCAGCCATGTGTGCCAGGGTACCTGTACGCAATACATGACTGTCCTCACTAGGAAGATCACTTTCAGGATCCTCCTCCTCCTCAGGCCATACACGCAGCATGTGTACCCTCACCAGTGGGTCAAGCTGTCTCTTCCCCCTCCTCCTCATCTTCCTCCTCCTCCTCACCGCGCTGAGATATAGACAGGAGGGTGCTCTGACTATCCAGCGACATACTGTCTTCCCCCGGCTCTGTTTCCGAGCGCAAAGCGTCTGCCTTTATGCTTTGCAGGGAACTTCTCAACAGGCATAGCGGAGGAATGGTGACGCTAATGATTGCAGCATCCCCGCTCACCACCTGGGTAGACTCCTCAAACTTTCCAAGGACCTGGCAGATGTCTGCCAACCAGGCCCACTCTTCTGCAAAGAATTGAGGAGGCTGACTCCCACTGCGCGCGCCCATGTTGGAGTTGGTATTCCACTATAGCTCTACGCTGCTCATAGAGCCTGGCCAACATGTGGAGCGTAGAGTTCCACCGTGTGGGCACGTCGCACAGCAGTCGGTGCACTGGCAGATGAAACCAATGTTGCAGGGTGCGCAGGGTGGCAGCGTCCGTGTGGGACTTGCGGAAATGTGCGCTGAGCCGGCGCACCTTTCCGAGCAGGTCTGACAAGCGTGGGTAGCTTTTCAGAAAGCGCTGAACCACCAAATTAAAGACGTGGGCCAGGCATGGCACGTGCGTGAGGCTGCCGAGCTGCAGAGCCGCCACCAGGTTACGGCAGTTGTCACACACGACCTTGCCCGGTTGGAGGCTCAGCGGCGCAAGCCAGCGGTCGGTCTGTTCTGTCAGACCCTGCAGCAGTTCGTGGGCCGTGTGCCTCTTCTCTCCTAAGCTGAGTAGTTTCAGTATGGCCTGCTGATGCTTGCCCACCGCTGTGCTGCCACGACGCGCGACACCGACTGCTGGCGTCGTGCTGCTGCTGCTGACACATCTTGATTGCGAGACGGAGGAAGAGGAGGAGGAGGAGGGTGGTTTACTGGAGGAAGCATACACCGCCGCAGATACCACCACCGAGCTGGGGCCCGCAATTCTGGGGGTGGGTAGGACGTGAGCGGTCCCTGGCTCTGACTCTGTCCCAGCCTCCACTAAATTCACCCAATGTGCCGTCAGGGAGATATAGTGGCCCTGCCCGCCTGTGCTTGTCCACGTGTCCGTTGTTAAGTGGACCTTGGCAGTAACCGCGTTGGTGATGGCGCGTACAATGTTGCGGGAGACGTGGTCGTGCAGGGCTGGGACGGCACATCGGGAAAAATAGTGGCGACTGGGAACTGAGTAGCACGGGGCCGCCGCCACCATCATACTTTTGAAGGACTCCGTTTCCACAACCCTATACGGCAGCATCTCCAGGCTGATAAATTTTGCTATGTGCACGTTTAACGCTTGAGCGTGCGGGTGCGTGGCGGCGTACTTGCGCTTGCGCTCAAACACTTGCGCTAGCGACGGCTGGACGGTGCGCTGAGAGACATTGGTGGATGGGGCTGAGGACAGCGGAGGTGAGGGTGTGGGTGCAGGCCAGGAGACGGTAGTGCCTGTGTCCTCAGAGCGGGGTTGGATCTCAGTGGCAGGTTGGGGCACAAGGGAAGAGGCAGCGGTGCAAACCGGAGGCGGTGAACAGCCTTCGTCCCACCTTGTGGGGTGCTTGGCCATCATATGTCTGCGCATGCTGGTGGTGGTGGCTCCCTGGCTGATCTTGGCGCGACAAAGGTTGCACACCACTGTTCGTCTGTCGTCTGCACTCTCAGTGAAAAACTGCCAGACCTTTGAGCACCTCGGCCTCTGCAGGGTGGCATGGCGCGAGGGGGCGCTTTGGGAAACAGTTGGTGGATTATTCGGTCTGGCCCTGCCTCTACCCCTGGCCACCGCACTGCCTCTTGCAACCTGCCCTGCTGCTGCCCTTGCCTCCCCCTCTGAAGACCTGTCCTCAGTAGGCGTAGCAAACCAGGTGGGGTCAGTCACCTCATTGTCCTGCTGCTCTTCCTCAGAATCCTCAGTGCGCTCCTCCCTCGGACTTAATGCCCTTACTACTACCTCACTGATAGACAACTGTGTCTCATCGTCATCGGCCTCCTCACCCACTGAAAGGTCTTGAGACAGTTGCCGGAAGTCCCCAGCCTCATCCCCCGGACCCGGGAACTTTCCAATGGTTGGGCATCAGTCAGGATAAACTCCTCTGGTGGGAGAGGAACCACTGCTGCCCAATCTGAGCAGGGGCCCGGGAACAGTTCCTAGGAGTCTGCCCGCTCCTCAGAATGTTTCATTTTCATGGAGTGAGGAGGCTGGGAGGAAGGAGGAGCAGCAGCCAGAGGATTCAGAGTTGCAGCAGTGGACGGCGCAGAACTGTGGGTGGACGATAGGTTGCTGGAAGCACTTTCTGCCATCCACGACAGGACCTGCTCACACTGCTCATTTTCTAATAAAGGTCTACCGCGTGGACCCATTAAATGTGCTATGAATGTGGGGACGCCAGAAACGTGCCTCTCTCCTAATCCCGCAGCAGTCGGCTGCGATACACCTGGATCAGGAGCTCGGCCTGTGCCCACACCCGGACTAGGGCCTCAGCATCCTCGGCCGCGCCCACGTCCTCTAGGCCTACCCCTACCCCTCTGCATGCTGTATTACCAGTAATGCAGAAACAGAACGCTGTAATTAAATGTGCCGCTTATTGGCCTGTCGTTGGAGGCTGACTTCGCTTACGGAACGCCAGGAAATAATTTGGCGCACGCCTGCTGTAACACTTAGCTGCCTGCGTATTTATTTGTAGAACTACTACACCCAGCACACACGGACCCAGAACACTGAGCACAGTGACAGGCAGGCCAAATAGATTTTTTGCCCAATATTTTTTTGAAAAGCCCAACTGCGTATATTCAGTCAATATAATATATGTCTTCTGGCCCTGGAGTGTGTGACAGAACTGCAGAGTGTCGCACTGTTATTAACTGCAACAGAGCGGTGATTTCTGAGCCAGGAAATAATTTGGCGCACGCCTGTTGTAACACTTAGCTGCCTGCGTATTTATTTGTAGAACTACTACACCCAGCACACACGGACCCAGAACACGGAGTCCTTTGAAAAGGACCACTGCGTATATTCAGTCAATAATATGTCTTCTGGCCCTGCCTACACAATTCTGTCCCTGGAGTATTACTGCAGGGCGCAATGCTCTGCACGGCCGATATACCAAAAAAAAAAAAATGTGCAACACTGCAAAAAGCAGCCTCCACAGTACTGCACACGGTTAGATGTGGCCCTAAGAAGGACCGTTGGGGTTCTTGAAGCCTACACTAACTCCTAACACTCTCCCTATAGCAGCTCCGGCACCAACCGCACTGTCCCTCAGCTATGTCACAACGCATCTGAGGCGAGCCGCGGGAGGGGCCGATTTTTATACTCGGGTGACACCTGATCTCGCCAGCCACTCACTGCAGGGGGGTGGTATAGGGCTTGAACGTCGCAGGGGGAAGTTGTAATGCCTTCCCTGTCTTTCAATTGGCCAGAAAAGCACGCTAACGTTTCAGAGATGAAAGTGAAAGTAACCCGAACATCGCGTGGTGCTCGTTACGAGTAACGAGCATCTCGAACACGCTAATACTCGAACGAGTATCAAGCTCGGACGAGTACGTTCGCTCATCTCTAGTTATAACAAGAGAGCTGGAAAAAAAATCAAATACTCCCCTAGTAGGCGCCGTCTGCCGTCCCTGCAGGCTTCTAGACACTTGTCTGTGCCTGCAGAGCATCTCTTGCTGGTAACGGGGTTTCAAGACCATGCCTCCAGCAAGAGATTGCTCTGATTAGCTGAGCCGTGAGCCATTCATTCATTCATTGAATGGCTGTGATTGGCGCTGGATTAGCCAATCAGAGCAATCTCTTGCTGGAGGCGGGGTCTTCGAACCCCGTCACTAGCAAAAGATCCTCTGACAAGTGCCCGGACAGTGCCAGCATCGGCGAGTATAACTTTTTTTGGGGGGTAGTGCAGCTAGCGCTGCGTTTAGCGCTCCCCAAAGCACGGCACCAAGTTGTGTCGCATTTTCAGCAGTGCTGCTACTGCTTCCTATTCATTTCAATGGGCGATGCAGGGCTGAAAATGGCCAAAGATAGAACATGCATCGCTGTCAAAGCAAAGCATTGAAGACGCTTGTGTGAGCAGCCCCATTGGAATGAATGGGAGCGTTGTACAGTTTTTAGCGCTGTGCTGAAAAGGCAGCGCTAAATGCTGTATAAAAACGTCTGTGTGACAGAGGTCTTATGAGCACAATCTTCGGAGTTTATGAGTCGTTTTAAAACAGACAAGGCTTAACTAATAACGTGTGGGTTTAGTCTGGGTTTAGTTTTGTTCGCATGCGGACCAAAATCCGCATGACCAACTCCATTGCCACCCATAAGTTATTATTTTGTCAGGTACAGACGTCTGCGGTGCGGAAGTCTTTCCGCGCGTATCGTCGTCCGTGTGACTGAGCCCTCAAGCAGTATTTTTAAAATAAATAAAAGAAAATTACCAGATTTTGGAATTTGAGGCCCAAAATGTCTGATTGGCGAAGTTCCTGGAAACAACGGGGCAGTCCATATACTGCAGCATACCTCTGTGAATTGACAGCTAGGGATTGCATAGCCCCGAATTAAAGGGTCCCTCAGAACACTCCTCCCCGGCCCCCTCTGATGTCATTCCGGAGGGCTGGGGTGGAGTCCTCTATTCCTTGTGGAAAAATCATAATTTTGCATTTTCAGGCATGACCATAAAGGTTCGGGCGCCTGAACAAGAACCATGATACATAATCCAGGTTCTTTTAGGGAGCTTCCACCACTTCACCATAGTGACTTGGCCATCTTAAGATTGCAAGAGCGAGACTCAATACTTGTTAAAACAGTCCTTCTCTTGACCACAAAATGGCAAGAGACATTCTACTCGGAATGGGCCTTCATCAGCTCATAGTTCATCCTCAAGCGCCTCCAGATGGCAGCATCCAATATCAAATTTAGGCACACCAAAAGATGTATCAAGGCATAGATGTCCACCATATTGAATCCAGGCCCAAGGAAGAGCTCAACTACCTTCTTACAAAGAGGATACGCATCCCTAACCCTCCATCTGAGCCAGGCTACATTCCTTCGCTGTACTCCTCTGTTGGGAGCAACTAGATACTAGTGCTCCCCAGTGATCTGAATACACAGAGACTGTGATGCTCAATTAGGGCGCCCACCCACTGGCGATTTTTTTTTTTTTCCCTGCGAAATTCGCAGCATTTTTTGCTCTGCAGGGGTCTATGGGACTTGTAATGTTAAAATCGCGATCGCGCAAAATCGCAATTTACCGCGAAATCGCGATTTTGCGCGATCGCGATTTTAACATTACAAGTCCCATAGACCCCTGCAGAGCAAAAAATGCTGCGAATTTCGCAGGGAAAAAAAATCGCCAGTGGGTGGGCGCCCTTATAAAGCGGATTTCAGCCTCTCTGTCTCCCAGCTGGATGGAAATTTCTCCTCTCCACCAGGCTCCAAGAACTTGTCCTGGACAGCACGTACTACTCCAAAGTCACACCAGCACTATCGGCACTGCTGACCTTCGACACAACATGAACATCACTGGGAGCAGATTCCGATGTTCCAGCAGACACTCTCCAGCCGCTCCAATCCCAGACTCCCTCTTCCAGATGTTCCCTGTCCATCCTCCACCACCTCTTCATTATCAGCTTCCTCAATACTTTCATCATCCAGATCCCCATAGACACTTTGCCCTGCATGAGACACAATCTCATTATCACTTACATCAGACATCACTTCACTTCCAAACTCCAGAGATGAGCAATAGAGTCACAGCACAATGCACATTATTAGTAGTAGCACCAGTGGCAATGGGTAGCATTGGTATGAGCTTGACATGTAGCAGGCTCCAGGGCTTGTCTTAGGTCGGCATCACATGGGTGTATTTATGCATGCAATACGCAGATAATAGAACCCATTGATTTTTATTTATTTTTTTAGTCGCATCTGGAACTCATTAGACTAATTAGCCATTTCAATCGGTGCGTATTTTTTTGCCTTGTGCGCAGAAAAAGTGCAGTACATTACGCCGATGCTCGTGCAAGAAAACTTTGTTCGTTCTGCAAACCCGCTGCACTCATGTATGCGCAATACTCTTTAGCCCGCATGATGTCGGCCTGAAATATAAGGTCACCTCACCAGGTTCAAGCCGCTGGCTACTGCAAACCAGAGAAGCTGTCTGCAATTAACTGCATCAGAACAAAGCATAAGCCGAGTAGCACTACCGCCATCCAAATCAATGCTTCTTTATTAATCCATGTACAAAAAACAGAGTAGCCCAAAGCAGCAACGTTTCAACTACCTCCGGAGTCTTCGTCAAGCTGAGGGCGCCTACCCACTTGCGTTTTTGTTTGTTTTTTCCTGTGATGTTTTGCGTTTTTTCTCAAGAGCAATTAGTATAGAATGTGTTCTTGTCCATCTGGGTTTTTTTTTCCGTTTCGTGGGTTTTTTTCACATAGGAACTGTCAGTTGCATATGTGTCCTTATTTTTCTCTTAATGAACCCATGATTGTCAATGGAGGGCTGCAGAAAACACGCAAAAAAGCCACGGAAAACGCCGCGTTTTTCACGCGCGAAAATTGGCAACGCAAGTGGGTAGGCACCCTAACTCTGAATAAAACCAACATATAATCCCCAAACCAATCACAACATAGAATTAAAAGGTGCAATTAAAACATACAGGGCCTCCCCACCTCATGTAGTATACCTACTCCTCTCATGGTGGCAGGTATGGGACTGGGAGCGGCTATGGCGTGTGTGTTGGTTCAGTGCAGAGATCCCATGTCCTACTGCACATGTGCAAGATTTCACAATCACAAGGCTTGCCTGACACATTGCACCAGTTCCCAGCTCTCTACATGTTACCATAGTGATCATAGAATAAAGCGGAGCTTCCATATGGCAGTCCATTAGGACAGAATGTGCAGTTATATCTTTATGACACTAAGCCCCATCAAATACTGGCCTCTAAGTAAAATCACTAGCGTCTCATCAAAGTTCATCATATATGATAATAAGCCCCATTTGGGATCCAAAAGTGACCAAAAAATGTATATAGATATAGTAAACCACTACTCAGTCTAATGTACCCACTACATATAGGCAATGTCACTTTTCCAATAGTACTAGTAATCATTGCAATAGTCATATCATAGCAAATATTTTTATTAGTATAGGTATAATTTATATCAGGTCATTATTAACCTTTTCCAATCCACTGACTGACGTCTATAGACATTCTGATTGAACGCCGTACAGCTCCAATGTCAGAAGACGTCCGGCAGGGTATTCTTACTGTAGATTACTGGCCGCTCTGTTGTCGGGGGGGCCTCTTCAGCATATCCCATACCGCAGTACTGGCTCTAGCCTGCAGATGGCACCATTGTATATTGGCAGAAAGAGAAAGCCCCCTAGCAAACCCAAAATTGGATTGCAAAGGGTTAATACATTTCAGCCATCCATAGAGTATCTTCAATAGTTTCTTCATGACCGTCACTGATCCAAAAGGTGCCACAGCCTGCATCCCAGCGCCACATCCATACCACAGGGGACCTGCCTAAAAATACAAACATATGCTAAAAACAATGGAAACTGTCAAACTACAGTGTTGTTCATACAAAAGGTAAAGGGTTATATTCTAGATTAAGACAATGAGGATGGAGTGTGTCAAGTTCAAAGATCCACTTACATTCAAGAAACTTTAGTTTCTTCTCTCTGTCACCAACTCTAGCCAGGGGGGGTACAGAGTCAATAATTTGGAAACGCAACTGACTACTCGAATGTCCTTTTTCCAGGAAGTGTCTCGCCAGAGGGACGTCAGTTCTACCGCTCCGAATCGTGCTCTTGTGTTTAGATCACCGGGTTCTGCATTCTAAAGTAGTTTCACCCACATATAACATCGCACATGGACATTAAATTACATATATCACGTACGATGAATTGCAGGTGAAACGTGCCCTGATTTGGTATCTTCTACCCATTCTCTGGCGCCAACACTCGCTGTGTAGATTGCGTTTTATGAGTATGTGATGTGTGCACCAATCTATCCTTAAAATTGATACTCCTCCGGTAGACCATTATAGGAGGCAACTTAAATTCTTGGACATCCGTATGGCATTGCATTAACACCGGCCAGTGTTGGAGTACAATCTGTGCAACCTGGTCACTTATAGGGCCAAAATTAAAAATAAACGGGATACGCATCTGTGTATGGTTTCTGGTCTTAGAGACTAGAAGTGTGTCGCGATCATCCGACGCGCTTTGGTCCATAGTTGTGAAATCAGGATAACCGCGATTCTTGAACTTAGGACACATTTCTGTCAGTCGCTCATCTATTTTCTCATCACTGACGATGCGCCGCACACTCCAAGGCAAGGAGTCCGGCATCCGTGGGGGGTGACAACTTGTATAAAGGAACAGGCCATTTCTGTCTATTTCTTTAATATACAAGTCCGTTTTCAAACAACCCTCCTCCTTGTAGATGAGGACATCAAGAAACTGCATCTCCTTAGCAGAGCAGGATAACGTGAATATCAGAGATGGCAAAATGTTGTTGATCTCTTGATGGAACCCATGCAATTCATCTTCTGTCCCGCTCCACCGACTTTCTTTTAAAGATTAAAGATTGTTCTATCCCTGATCACTATATACTTGGCTCCTTCAACGTAACCTCTCTCTACACAAACATTGATCATGCCAAGGGTTTGTAGGCAGTTTGTCATTTTTTGACCACCTCCAATGTTGAGAATGATAAGATCGTTTTCCTCTTAACGTTGTTAGAGATAGTACTACAGAGCAACATCTTCATGTATGGCGATACTCTTTTTAGACATTGCAGCGGTACTGCCATGGGTACGAACGTGGCGCCAACGTATGCGAATCTATTTATGACATACGTTGAGAAGCATTATATCTATGTATCACGGCAGTAGTCTAAGGTCAACATGTCGGCCCATTATGTAGACGATATTTCACCTCCCGGCTTGACTACTGCAACTCGCTACTCATTGGCCTCCCCCGCACTAGACTCGCTCCGCTCCAATCCATACTAAATGCAGCAGCTAGACTCATTTTTCTATCCAGTCATTATTCAGACGCCTCTGCATTATGCCAGTCGCTGCATTGGCTGCCCATCCACTGCAGAACTAAATTTAAACTCCTCTACCTCACTCACAAAGCTCTGCATGGCGCTGCGCCACCATACATCGCCTCCCTACTGTCAGTACACCACCCAGCGCGCTCACTCCGATCGGCTAACACCCTCAGACTAAACGCCCCTGTAATACGAACCGCTCATGCTCGCCTACAGGACTTCACTAGAGCAGCACCCATCCTCTGGAATGCTCTACCCCAAGGCATCCGGACAATTCCCGATGCACGATATTTCAGACGTGCCTTAAAAACGCACCTCTTCAGGGAAGCATACCAAATCTCCTGACCTAGTCCCTCGCCCCTCCCTATGGTGCTCCACCCTGTTTGCCTTCTGATAAATGATCTGTACATAAAATCTCCTATTGCCTGTGTTCCCCACCCCCTGCACCTCCTGTACCACCCTCAACCCATTTGTGTCTAACCCAATGTACCTTATATTGTAATTGTTGTATTGTTTTGCATTTATCCATGCCTGAAAGCGCTGCGGAATAAGTTGGCGCTATACAAATAAAGATTATTATTATTATTACCTCCCCAATTTTCATCATCTTGTTGGCCCTTGCAGCAGCTGACAAGGATGGTCTCTCTTCGCCCACCTCCGTACTTGCCATCTCAGCTTCACAGCTGGCCCACACCTCTCCTGCCCAGCTCTATGGCCACTTGACATCCATTTCTCCAGCCTTGTTGACCTTTATCACCCCTTCTTTTGGTGGTGCATGTAGAAGCAGCATCGGCGATTTGCAGGGGACTGGTTGTGGTCTCACTCTACCTTCCACTGGCCTAGTTTGGAGGGCTGACTCTCCAGCAGAGCCCCTGTTCCTGGACTGTGTACCTGCTCTACTATGCTCTAGGCAGGGGCCTAAGGAAGGGCTGATCTCAGGAGCTCTCACACATATGCAACGTCCGAGGAGCAGGCCCTCAGCCTAGGAGACAGCGGGGTAAAGTTTGGGCCTTGTCATGGGGCTTTACTATCTCCCACCCTGAGGGTAGCCTGGGACCCGTCCAAGTTACCAAGAGGAGGTCTTACAAAAGGGTAACCCAATACGTGGTTTACCTTTGCAGTCTATTGTCACGGGTGACGCCACCGTTCCTTCCACTGAATCCGGATGGTAAAATAAATGGTCCACACTTAGGGCTCCTACCCACTACCGTTTTTTTAACACTGCGATATCGCTGTGTTTTTTTTACTGCAAATGTCAATCAGACTTTCTAATGTTAAAATCGCATTTGCACAAAAATAGCAAGTTTGCGCTCCTGTGATTTTTGTGCGATGCGATTTTAACATTAGAAAGTCTGATTGACATTTGCAGTAAAAAAACTCAGCGATATCGCAGCGTTAAAAAAAAGAGGCTAGAGTAAAAGCCCTTACAGGGAACTTTTAAATGGCAAAGCCAGGAATAGTCGGCAGTGCCTTTTTACTTGTAGAAAACTATTTACAGTCCAATCACAAGTATAGACTCAGGCCAGCAGGGAAATGGTGCAGAATTCACAAAGTGGTGCGACAGTCTACAGTCCCAGTTATCTGCAGGGTTCTGATCCCGGTACCAACTCCTTTTATTCCCACCAACTCTCTACCAGCCGGCACTCGCATTGGGCAGGCACTCCACACTGCGATGGCGGTTTCACTCTCTTTCCATTCATCAGTGGCTCAGGGCACCACTGGCATTTTCTGGGCAGAGAAAGCCCAGGGAAGGCTGATGATGCCTTTCAGGTTCTTCCATCTCAGACAAAAGGAACTGAAGGTGCCCGTGTGGCTCACTTGTAGCTCCAGTGCTCCTCACGCTTACAAGTCCAGAACCGAAGACAGAAGACCCTTGCAAACACCTTGCATTCACATATATAAAGCACGATCATGTGACTAACAACAAGATTCTTATGCAGCACAGTGAGTAACGCGGCTGCAGGGGACTGGGGGCGGAGCTTTAGGATAATAGCGAGATAAAAAGGGGGAGGAGCTTAGAGCGGAAAGGGGGAAGAAGAAGGGAAGAGGAACAGAAGTGAGAAGCAAGTGAAGAGAGAAGACGGAGCCGTGCAAGACAGAAGACACGTGGAGTACAATTGCCTGGAGGAAAAGATTTTCGTTTTGCAAACCAGCAGAGGAGATACGTGGATTACAAATTTGGGATTACAAATTGAAAAGCAGAGCAAGCGGAGCGGAGGATTAATTTTAAAGAAGAAGAGGAAGAAACTTACGGTTGAGGACCGGAGACGTCGGGAGAAGAAGAGAAGAGGATTCCGGTGTGAAGACAAGGAAGAAAGAAATGGAGGACCTGCGGGCGCAAATCCAGGAGGCAGTCAGCCAGGACGGCACCGGCTGGCTGGAGGAATTGCTGCTGAGCTACACGACGGCCGCGGGAGCGGCGGAGCCGGAGGGATCCGGGACGCAACTGAGGAGAGCCAGCGAAGCGCCGCCGGAAGGAGGGGAGCAGCTGCGGGGAAGACCGCAGCGAAGAAAGCAGCCGCCAGCGAGGCTCAGCCCGAGCCCGGCGAACAAGCGACGCGGAATGAGGAGCAGCAGGGGAGAAGATGAAGCGGCGGCCGCCGCAAAAACCGGAAGCAAGATGGCGCCGGGTTCAAAACGTTTGGCGGGAAAACGGCCCGCCACGAGGCAGCGCTCACCGCCGGCGAGCGGGAGCAGAAGAATAGAAGCTCAGCCATCTTCTACAGCAGCGGCAGCAGCACCCAGCGCAACAGGGCAGCGCGCGCTGGCGCGCAAAACAGCGCAGACGAGGAGTGGTGCGGTCATGATCCAGACGGAGGAGAGAGGGAACACGCGGGAAGGGCGCGTACCCCGCCAACACCGCAGAGCATCGCAGCCAGAGCGCAGGGCGGAAGGTAGGCAACAGAAAGGCAGGGGGCCAAGTAAGAGGGGGAACATCACGGGAACAGCAGCCACCTATAGCACCCCCGCCAGCAGCCCCGCCAGCAGCCCCGCCAGCAGCCCCGCTAGCAGCCCCGCTAGCAGCCCTACCCCTGCCATTTTAAGCCCAGGAAGGGCACAACGAGGGAGGGGTAGCCGGTTCGAGGGGTCACGTAGCCCGACCCAGAGCCCACTTGCAGCTGTCCAAGCGGGTCATAGCCACGGTATGCCATCTTACTATGGCGGTAATAGACCGGAGTCTTCCCTATACCCGGGACAGCAAAGGGGGTCATACACCACACAGAGGCCAAGCAGACACACTTCATTAGTGCAGCCACCCGCTACGGGCATGCAGCATCGGTGTTTCGTTAACCCGAGATACCTCGACCCAAGGCTGCAAGAAACGTTGGGTTATGCATCCCAAGTATCAGGTAATTACGCTAGCAGTAGCCGCCAAGGGCAGGGCGCTAGGCGTAGGCGCAGGGACAGAGCCAGGGCGATAAGACTAGATGCCAGGCGTTCGGGCCAGCTAGAGCAGGCGGGCAGCGCCTCAAGTAGCAGCAGCGGCAGGGCGAGAGGAGTCAGCAGAGTAGATAGGAGCAGCTCAGGAGAAGATAGACGGGACTCTGAAGAACATCGGCACCTGCTCAATGTACAAGCTGAACAAAGTTCAAGAGACTACAGGAGTTACAGAAGTCGTGGCCACTCGCATGGACGGTCGTGCGGACACCAGCCTGGTTTGGCCCATCAGCAGAGGGCGCAGGAGGCTACGCAAAAGGACAGTCGGCAGCCCACGCCAGACCGCAGGATCCGGAGGAGGGATACAGCTGGGACATCACCCTTGGCGTTGCCGGAGGTCGGTCGAGCTGGTGAGTTGTCATTACAAAATGCTTGGTGTAATGTGATGGATCCCGCGAAGGGCGCGGAAAAACAAGATTTGGTTGCGGTGTTGAAGTCTTTGTTGAGCAAGGTGGATCCGCAAGGGGGGCTTGCAGGATCCGGTGGTTCACCGGGGGGCAGAGGCCCGCCTGTGAGTAATGTGTCTGGAAGCTCAACGTTGTGTACAGATGGTGACCCAACGGAAGGGTTAAAATATGCAGATTCGATGTTCTGCGGTGTTGCCCCGCTAGGGGTAGGTTTGGCTGAAGAGGTTACGGAAAGGATCAAAAAAGGTTTATATGTGGATATTTGGTCCTTATTGTCGGTGGACCACGTTATGGTGGACAAGGAACGGTTGTCCGAACGTGGAACAGAAAAGAAGCCAAAGATTGCCAAGACGTTCGGCAATTGGCTTCAGGCGTATATGGTTTTGGCTCATGTGGTGTGTCAGCATCAGCCGATTAAAGGTCCAGAGTTGATGGTCTATTTAAACACCATATACAGCGCCTACAAGCTGCACGGTGGGTCAGCTTGGTGGCGCTATGATGAGGATTTCCGCAGGCGCGTATCCGGAACGAGTCACATAAGCTGGGCCACAAAAGCGACCGACGTGTGGATCCAGCTGATCCTAGCACAACGGCCCGCCAGAGCGTCCTTTCCGGCGGGAGCCGCGGGAGGAGGGCAACAGCCCCCCGCGGCATCACAGAGACCAAACGGCACATGTTGGCTCTATAACGAGGGCCATTGCCGATTTCACGCCACCTGCAAATTCCGACATGAATGCTCGGTTTGCGGGGGGCAGCACGCAGCAGTTCGCTGCTTTAAAAAACAAAGAGCGTCTGCCACAGTGGGTGGTGCCGGTGGAGCACCGAACACCAGTGAAAAGTCGGGTCCTGCTTCCGTGGTTAGACATTTACCACAGGAAGCAGGCGGCAAGAATGCTTAAAGACGGTTTTTCCGAGGGTTTCGTGATTCCGTTTGTTTTTTCTCCCGCATCTATGTTTTCCCCGAATTTAAAATCGGCGTTGGATAATATTAGCTTGGTCAAAGAAAAATTGATAAAAGAAGTGGAGCTGGGCCGCATGGCCGGCCCTTTCGGAACACCGCCCTTTACCAATTTGCGGGTTTCCCCCTTGGGTTTAGTACCTAAGAAGGAAACCGGTAAGTTTCGTTTAATTCATCACCTTTCTTTCCCCGCCGGTGACTCGGTCAACGACGGCATATCGAAGGATCAGGCGGCGGTGACGTATACGTCTTTTGATTGCGCGGTGCGTTTGGTTAGGGCGGCGGGCAAGCGAGCTCAGCTGGCAAAGACGGATATTGAGTCCGCTTTCCGGTTGTTACCTGTTCATCCCGAATGTTTTCACCTTCTGGGGTGCCGGGTCGAGAGTCAATTTTTTATAGACATGTGTCTGCCGATGGGATGCTCGATTTCGTGTTATTATTTCGAATTGTTTAGTTCTTTCCTGGAGTGGTTACTCAAGCATGAGACGGGCATCTCATCGGTGATACATTTAGATGATTTTTTGTTTGTGGGCTCGGAGACATCAGCCGATTGCGCAATTTTGCTAAAGACCTTCCAGTCTCTCATGCGTCGGGTGGGGGTCCCGTTATCAGAGGAAAAAACGGTGGGCCCATTAACACGGATCACCTTCCTCGGGATCGAGATCGACTCCGAGGAGATGGTTTTTAGGCTACCAGTGGAGAAAGTAGCAAGACTTACCCAGGTGGTCAACGAAGTGTCCAGTTGCAGGAAGGTCATACTGCGCCAGATACAGAGTCTGGCAGGCCTGCTTAACTTTGCCTGTAAAGTTATCCCCATGGGGCGGGTATTCTCGAGAAGGCTAACGTTAGCCATGACGGGAATTCGGGAGCCCCACCATTTCGTGCGGGTGACTCAGGGGATGAGAGCTGACTTGCATATCTGGAAGGTGTTTTTGCAATCCTTCAACGGGCAGGTGATATGCCCTAAGGAGGAGGTGACCGGAAGTGACATATGCCTGTTTGCGGACGCGGCGGGATCAGGAGGTTTCGGGGTCATTTTCAATAACCACTGGTGCCGGGAACCCTGGCCCCAGAGTTGGTTGCTTAGAAAGTGGACCAAAAACGTGACACTGTTGGAGTTTTTTCCCGTGGTGGTAGCTCTGGAATTATGGATCTCGGAGTTTCAGGACCGCAAGGTCTGTTTCTGGTCAGACAATGCGGCTGTAGTACATGTTATCAATAAGCAGACATCGGCTTCTCCACCCGTGTTGGCGTTGTTGAGACACGTGGTTTTAAAATGTCTACAAAGCAATATCTACTTGCGAGCCAGGCATGTTCCGGGTCGTGACAATGGGGCGGCTGACGCACTCTCTCGTTTTCAGATGGAAGCGTTCAGGGACCGTCATCCCCAGGCGGAGGCCGAGGGGGCACGATGCCCCCCTCACTTATGGAAGCTGGTAGAGCAGAATTACTGAAGCTGGTGGAGACATCGGTCACGCGTGCGACGTGGAACAGTTATAATTCTATTTGGCTACATTGGCTTTCATTGTCAGGCGGTTCCGTCGCCGACGGCGAGAAGGCGCGGGCGGCGACGCTGGATATGCTGGCAGCTTTGCGCAAAAAACGGCGGTCCGTCGGTGCAGCAAAAAAGCACTTAGCCGGCGTAGCGTTTTTATTAAAACTACACGGCAAGGCGGATGTTACTAAGGATTTTATGTTCCGCCAAGTAATACGCGGCTGGAAAAAGGAGAAGACGCGCGTTGACAAGCGACGTCCGATTATGTTTTCCTTGCTAGTAAGGCTGCTAGAACTTTTAGAAAGTGTTTGCGACAATATCTCAGAAGCGCTGCTATTCAGGGCAGCTTTTTCGGTGGCGTTTTTCGCGGCATTGCGCATTGGTGAGTTGGTCCCGGCTAGTAAAAACAAGCCGGGCGGCCTTCGCCACAACGACGTTATCCCCTCGGGGGAGTCTTTGCGGGTATGCATTAGAAAGTCCAAAACAGACATGTACGGCAGAGGCGAGTGGTTAGCGATTAACAGCCTTGGCTCCAAGTGGTGCCCGGTAGCCACGGTACGTGAGTATATGAGCTCGCGTAACATCTGTGACCAATTTTTTGTTCATGCGACGGGCACACCCCTCACCCGGTTCCAATTTTCGGCGGTTTTTCGTTTAGCCCTACGCGCGGCAGGTCTGAATGCGTCCGAATTCGGTACGCATTCTTTTAGAATAGGGGCGGCAACCATGGCAGACGCACATGGTATGAAGGAGGAAGACGTAAAACGTCTGGGCAGATGGAAGTCGCAGGCCTACAAATCATACATCAGACCAGACCTAGTGTTATAGGTATTAGGAGTGGCAAGGTTTTGCTGTCTGTTGGTTAATTCGTTTCGGTTGGACGGTACGGGTTCTGTTTTCTTTGTTTTCTATTTTTCAGCTGCGGAACCGTGGAAAATATGGATTGTCGGTCACTCTTTTGTGTATTGGGCCGAAAGGAGGGCAGCAACTCGGCCACCAGGAAGGAGCCTGGGATTGACGGACACGGTGGTAAACTGGTATGGAGTTAGAGGCCTGCAGTGGCCCAGTTTGCTGAAAATTATCACGGACATTAGCAGGTGGACCCCCCGGCGAGTCATTCTGGTCGTGCACGCCGGGGGGAACGACCTAGGAAAAATAAAATTGGGCGATCTACTCGTCCTAATGAAACAAGACATGCTCCGTTTTAGGGAGTGCTTTCAGGAGTCCATGTTGGTCTGGTCGGATATTATCGGCAGGAGACGTTGGAGGGGGGCAAAAAGCCCCGAAGCAATTGAGAATGTCCGGAAGGTGGTCAACCAAAGGGTTTCGAAATTTGTGCATTCCCTGGGGGGGATTGCTATACGACATTGGGAGCTGGAGGACAGAGAGAGAGGTGCACTGAGGAGTGACGGGGTACACCTGAACGAAGTCGGTTTGGACACTTTCTTGTCAGGTCTGCAGGATGGAGTCGAGGCTGCGTTAGCTCGGGTTCGTGGGGTGGGGCGGAATGCGCCGTGAAGGATACGGCGCATGCCGCGTGGCCTGAACTTTCCATGCTGGTTTGAAGGAAGGTTTACAAGCCCAAGGAAAGCGGGCTTACAAACGTCCAGTGGAACTGGTAAAGTTGAATTCAGTTAAGTTAAAGCGGGTTGGAGCATGGGAAGGGTTAGCGAGTTAGAAATAATAGGTAGTAAGGGTTAAATCGTTAATAAAGCTGTGGCCTACCCCACATTTGACATTAAAGAAGTTGTCGGTAAGTTTTTTGGTATTAGTTGGTAAGGGAGCGTCAGTCAGGCTGATGCCCCCAGTCTCTTATGCAGCACAGTGAGTAACGCGGCTGCAGGGGACTGGGGGCGGAGCTTTAGGATAATAGCGAGATAAAAAGGGGGAGGAGCTTAGAGCGGAAAGGGGGAAGAAGAAGGGAAGAGGAACAGAAGTGAGAAGCAAGTGAAGAGAGAAGACGGAGCCGTGCAAGACACCCACCCACCCGCCCGGGGGATTGGGCGAAGAGAGACTTTATAAGACTTTAGTTGTTGGAAGTCGTCACAGCTGGTTTTTGCCTGAACTTTCCATGCTGGTTTGAAGGAAGGTTTACAAGCCCAAGGAAAGCGGGCTTACAAACGTCCAGTGGAACTGGTAAAGTTGAATTCAGTTAAGTTAAAGCGGGTTGGAGCATGGGAAGGGTTAGCGAGTTAGAAATAATAGGTAGTAAGGGTTAAATCGTTAATAAAGCTGTGGCCTACCCCACATTTGACATTAAAGAAGTTGTCGGTAAGTTTTTTGGTATTAGTTGGTAAGGGAGCGTCAGTCAGGCTGATGCCCCCAGTCACATTTCTCAGACATCTCACATACCAGACAGATAGCTCTTTCAGTGCTGCAGTTATGCAATGCACATAATGTTCATGCAACATGAAAGACATTGACAATACATAGGCACGAGACAAATGCATACATTATGGAGGGGCCCCGTTAACTCCGGGCCACTACACATACACGCCTGCTCAATGTTCACAGCACAAATGGCTTAGATACAGTGGCTCGGTAGACACATGATAGGATTAGAGGCAGAGGCTCAGCAGATAATATCACACAATGTACTTGGAGAGAGTCCAGCATGTCAGGAATCGCATGAAAAAGCTTTAGTATGCAAGACAACAGGAGTAGAAACTATACAAAGGACTTAAAAATACCGCATGTGTTTCATGTGATATATCTTATTTATGGCATGTCGAACATAATGCCTGATCCTTTTTTTTCCAGCGAGATAAGCAGGCGCAAGAGCTGTCAGACTACGACTTACCTTTCTAAACACACGAACGCTCCACCAAGCTGTATGCTTGTGAGAGGCCAGGGAAACAGCTATAGGATGAGCGATTGCAGCCGGCACCATTAGATTTCCTGTTTTTAAATGGAGCAAATAATGGAACAGAAGCAAAAAAAAGCTTTCCGTATGCTTTCTGTTATTTAAAAACCCCATTGAAATCAATTGCGGAAAAACGGATCCGTTTTTTTTTCTGTTTTAAGGGTTTTAACCAATAGCGGTTTTTTTCGCTGCAAATTTGCTACGTTTTTTTTTCCAAATGTCAATGGAACTTTCTAATGTTACAAACGCAACGCAGAAAAAACCGCAAAAACGCAGACTTGCAAAAAATAAATAAAACGCTAGTGGGTAAAAGCCCTAATTAAGTTTTTCTGCCCCAAAAATGGAACAGAGGAAGGCTTTATAGGGAAACATGGGCTACAAAGCCTCACGAGTCGTGGGCATATCGTGGCATCCGCAAGGTTTTTGTGTCGGGTTGTCGCATGCTACAAAGCAATCGCATGTGTGAAGGAACCCATAGGAAAGCATGGACTTCACATACATGAGATTTGTAGCAATGCGACAAAATCGCGCGACTTTGTCTCTCGTGTGAACGAGGCCTTAAAAAGAACTGCTGGACAATATACCTTCAAGTTATGACAAAATTGGCTGCAACACATCTATAAAAATACATTTTTTACATTCCCACATTGACTTTTTTCCTGACAACTGGTTCTGTAAACGATGAGCATGGCGGACGCTTCCATCTGGACATCTCTGGTATGGAGAGATGCTACCAAGGGAAATGGAGCCCGTCGATGCTAGCCTACTACTATATGACGCGTGAAGCACCTGTAGGCTCATATAAGAGGGCAGTAAGGAAACGGCGTCCGCAGCGAATGTCCAGTTATCACAGCAAAAAGAACCCATTGATTTCAATTAGAGTTAAGCGAACATACTCTGCCGAGCTTGATGCTCGTTCGAGTATTAGCGTACTAGATGGTGCTCGTTACTCGAACGAGCATCAAGCCGTGTTCGACCCTGCCCCAGTTTTTGGCTCCTCCCCGCTGTGACGTGCCTGTTTTGGCCCCTCCTCACCGCAGCGCTCGTCATTGGCAAATTTTTTTAGAGAGAGGATCCTAGAAAAAAAAAAGAAAAAAGCTCGGCACCCGGTGTCCCACATACAAAAATGCTCAAGTCTCCCATTGTAGTCAATAAGGTTCATTACTCGAGTAGAGCTCTCGAATTTTACGAAAAGCTCGACTCGAATAACGCAGACTCGAGCATTTGGGCGCTCGCTTGTCTCTAATTTCAATGGCAGCGTTCACATGCGCGCTTTTTTTCTGCGCATTTCAGTCGCAAACCCCCCCCAAAGCATGTTCTATTTTCCTGTGCATTCAAAAGTCCACATCGAAGTCAACGGAGATGCGCAAATATGCACAAAATACACTAGGAGATGCGTGAAACAATGCGTAATTGTGCAGGAAAAAGAAGACAGCTGGAGCTCATTAGACTAATTAGACATTTTAATCGGGGTGTTTTTTACTCGCATGGAAATGAATATGTCCTTGCTGAAGGAAAAAGTACAACGAAGTACGTGCAAAAAAGGTATTGTTCATTCCGCAAAACTACACACTAATATACGCTCAAATACGCATATGCTCCTGTGACGCCGGCCTTAGATGTTAGTAGTATCAGGCTAGGGTAACTGTGAATCGCACAAGAGAGACTTGGGCGCAGCTCATTTCGGACGCCACATGGCACCCGTCCATTGGCTGTCCAGTACACAGACACAGCATCTTCACATGCATCGCCTTGTCCGATTTGTCGGCTATGAAATAGGAAGGAATGGTGGGATATGTTATAATGGGGCCGTGTGCTGTTCATGCAATTACACGGACATCACACAGCCTGGAAATACGTTATTGTGGCTTAGCCTTTAGGCCAAGATGGGTTTGCAACTTTTCTCCTTTCTGCGCCAATCCTGGCACTTTTATAAAAAGTGGGCAAGGCTTGTAGGGAGGGGGCTTGTCCGCATAAGACTGATATCTATGTTTAAGTTACACTAGAAACTGCTGTAAATTATACCAGAAATGTACGCCAGGTCGGCCCCGGCATACATTCTGTCTAGGCGCAGGGTGTATTCAACGCACTGTGCGCCCAAGGAAATTGTACTAAGCCCGATGCAGGAAATGCTTAGTAAATTTCCCCTAAGCCTATCATATGGGCGAGTTACGTAACAAGTGTCAGTTGCGGAGATAGTTTGGGGAATTGTCCCTTGTTAGCAGCAGTTGGACTTTGACACAACTTTGCTGGATTTCCACTGTCAATCTGATGTCACCCTCTGCCATCCATCAAGATAGATAGATACGGTGAAGGATGGGGGAGGGCACAAAGAAGGGCACTATTACTGCTGGGGCTTCTAAATGAGACAATATTACTATTGGGGCCACCAAGATGGTCACTATTACTACTGCGGTCACAAAGGGGTTCACTATTATTACTAGGGGCACTATCACTACAGGGGCCACTAAGAAGCACTATTACTATTGGTGTCACAAAGAGAGGGCACTTTTCCTATCGGGGCGACTAAGAAGGCATTTAATAGGAGTTGGGGGTCACTAAGGAGGTATTTAAACTAGTTGGGACCACTGAGGGGGCACTATTACTAATTGAAAGCACTATTTTAGTTAGGGCACTATTAATAGTTGTGGGTACTATAAATTTAGGGGGCCGCAGAGGGGGCACTGGTACTATGAGGCAAGATGTTCATTGGTGGTTAGCAGCAGGGTGAGGAGGTGTGAGTTATGGCTATAAGAAGTCTTCATAGCAGTCTGAGCCCAGAAAAATGAATCGGTACTGTTGTATCTTGTCTCCACCAGAATAATGGGTGGAGACATGCTTTGGCAGTACTGAGTTGAAGGACACATCCCCAGCCACTGATTGGCTCCCGCAGAGGTGCCTTCCTGAGTTGGACCTCCTGCCTCATCTTCCCAGGCCCTACACACAGACATGCCACTGAAAGCAGGGCTGGCTGGGCCCCACACACACACATGCCGCTGGAAGCGGGGCCCACCGGGACCCCCACACATGCCGCTGGAAGCGGGGCCCGCCGGGACCCCCACACATGCCGCTGGAAGCAGGGCAGGCCGGGACCCACACATGCATGCCACTGGAAGCGGGGCAGGCCGGGACTCACACACGCATGCCGCTGCTTCTGACAGCTCACATGTGCAGTGGCTGAGACTCGGCTGTTGCCCTAGACTAGGATCACCGTTCCTGGCGCACACCGCAGTCACTCTGCTTCCCAACCGGCGTTCCATGCAAGGGTCATCCATGGGGGCCGACAAGCGCCTTCCCTACAAGCTACCGGCCCTACTAGCTAATGGAGACAGAGGAGGACAAGGAGGCATGAAGCCGCCCCCCCCCCCCCCCTCTCCACCCCTCTTTCACATGGTCTTATGCCGTCCGCATCCAAACAGCGCTGTTTAGGGCCCTGCTGTGCTCCCTTATAGGCGCTGCCGCCTGCAACGCTGTCTCTCTCCCCGTTCTCCCTGCGGCTGCTGCAGAGGGGGACCGCTGTGACTCTAGCAGCAGTATCGGCCGCAGCTTCAGGGCCCGCTCGCTTCCATCGGCATGTGTGTAGGGGCCAGGAGGATAAGGGAGGAGGTCCAGCTCAGAAGGGCACGTCTGCGGCAGGCAATCAGCTGCTGGGGGCGTATCCTTCAACTCAGGACTGCCAAAGCATGTTTCCACCCATTATTCTGGTGGAGACCAGATACAACAGTAACAAATGAATGTAGACGTCACCTGTAATTGCTGAAGGTGATTTCACCGTAATCACTATCACTGGAGATAACTGCACAGTAATCACTATCACTGTGTAGATCTTGTATGTGACAATTTTATGCTGACTGCATTATTTAAAGGGATACAAGAGCTGAGCTGCTGTATCTGAGCTCATCATGTTATAAAGGTTATCTTACAGAACATGTATATGCATTTTACCTGTGGGCAAAATTCTGCGTATTGCTATGGAGCCCCTGACTATAATAGGTCATGAGTAGCCCCTGAACCACCCGTGTATATTTATGAAGGTGTGAGCAGCCGATACCCTAATATAGAGGTGACTGTGGCTGGTGCCTTATTGCAGGACCATCGTCAGCTGATGGACAGCACAGGAGGCATTGGCAGCTGGCACCTTAGTACAACAGGCCTTAGAGCATAGCAGCACAATATAAGAATGGTGGCAGATAGCTGTCAGTTTGCTCGTACATTTCAGGTAGAATTACTCAGCTGGAATGATATGTTGTGATAAGCCACGCCCCAAACCACACCCCTTTTACCTTCACAAGTATTTTTGGGTGACAAAGTTGTATCTCTGGCAGAGTACGTTGGGAGATCTAGTTAGCGGCAGCATCATAGGGGGCGCCTGCAGAGATACACGCCTACACGCATCCTCAGATTTCACGTATCTACCGTTTCCAAGTCTGTGTCCATTTGCATAAATAATCATGTCCCCTGCATTCTCTATTACATCTCCGTTGTCACCTTGCGGTAATAGATACAATTACCCTGATGTATTATTTACCAGAACTTGGTGTAAGGAGTAATGGAGCTGCAGAGACCCGATGACTTCTATGACCCTCGGTCGCTGTGACCCCATTTCTCTCCACAGGCGACTTACGGACAACGAAGAAGCGATCTGTGTTGGATCTGCGACAGAACCTCCGAACAGATGTGAACCCGGCCTAATGTAATTGACGTGGTGATGATGACTGCAATGTGAGAAATACAGTGAAGACTGACACCGCCACAGAGGCAGCATCTGTCCTGCACAGTATTAGACCACAGACCCCTGGAGACCTGCAGAACATTGCCCTGTCCCATCCACATACAAGATACATAGTGCAGATTATTACACCTCTCTCCACAGACTATTGCTCTTTCCCTTCTACTTCCCCACAGCTACAGTCATATACCCTGCAGATTATTACAACGCTGATCTCTCTAGAGATCTGCAGAGCATTGCTCTGCCCCCCTACCTCCTGGCATATACTACATAGAAATACATTCTGCAGATTATTACAGTACTCACATCTGTGCAGAACATTGTTCTGTCCCTTCAGCTCTGCAGATTATCACCCCACAGTCCTAAGGATAGGTGATCAAGGTGTGCTTTGTGCAGGTCCCTGATCAGTACTGTCAATAGGCTGAGCCGCCGCTCAATGTAGCCGTAACGCCTCTGTTGGCCTCCTTATTCTGTTGACTGTAAGGCCTCATGTCCACTAGCCAAATGGATTTAACAAATCCGCGTGGGTGACCCGCACGCATAGTCTGCACCCATGGGGAGGCATTGGACACCCGCAGGTAATTAAATACCTGCAGATGTCATTTTTCCCTGCCGCGCGGGTGGCATGTGTGGGAAAGCACCGGCAGCATGCTCCATTTCGTGTGGGTCTCCTGCATGGACTGCTCCTGAAGCTTCCATTGAAGCCTATGAAAGCCGTCCGGATCCGCGGCACACCTGCAGCTGTATTTCTGCTGTGCTGCGGGAGAGCAGGAGTTCAAAAAAGAAAAAGATGTGCCCGGCGCATGTGCGCGTCATGCTGCCGGTGTGCCGAGCACATCCGCCAGGCCGAAGAAAGAAGATCCGGGCGCGACGGAGGGCAGATGTGCAGCGGCCGGACAGGTAAGTATATCTTATTTTCAGGCCTCATGTCTGCGGGAAAGGAGGGACCTGCTGCGGGATTCGGCATGGAGAATCAGTGCGGGCCCGAATTTCCCAGTGGACATGAGGCCTAAGGGTCCTGGTAATCAAAACCCTCCAATCACATGTTTTGAAAGGGAACCTGTCAGCTGCCTAAGGCACTAAAAGATAACTTTATGGTGCTATTAGGCGAGGTAGCAGGAAGCTGGGTGATGTATCCTTCGTACTCCCCAGCTTCCTGGATCCCGTCTGTGAAGTCCGCACAGCGGCTGAAAATCTGACGCTGTTCAGAATCCCATGAGCATGCTCTCCCATAGACTTATATAGGGGAGCACAGGACTGAGCCAAAGTCAGAAGTGCATCTAATAAGAAGAATTAGTCCTTCCTTAGATTTCCGATTCCTTTTCAATCCACTTCTGCCTGTGGTCAGGGAGTCATATACCTGAAGTCCATCAGTCACTTCCCTTCCCAACATTCTCTGTATATGTACGGCGAATGCTGGGACTCGTTGTATAGAGCAGACTTGTGAGCTAAGCCCACTGTATACGTGGCGGATGAGAGCTGTCTTTCCCAGCTGACAATCGGCCACAACTGCCGTAATTGGAGATAACTCTGATCCCAGCAGATAAGCCTTTAGATGCCTCTGTCAGTTCTGACAGCAGCATTTAAATGGTCTAACAGAGGAGGGGGGTGGGGTCCCAGTATCACCCAAACAGCCCATTCGCCTGCCATGGAAGGCAGGGCTTAGTAGGATGCATAGAAATCTAGGATATACTAAAATGCTGAAGTATTACAGTGTATTGTATATATTGATATATGCTATACAATATACTGTATATTGTAGATTGTACAGGCTATCACGGATAATTGATAGTTCAAGTACCCTGTGTGGACTAAAGAAAAGTTACAATAAGATTAATAAAGCTTAAATAAATATTAAAAGTTAGAAAAAAATGCCATCAAGTAGTCAAATTAAAATAAATAAAAACTGGTGTTGCTTTCTCCATGAGGGCTTATTTACAGGAGCGTATCACGGCCGGCTGATATGCACTACCATCTGAGCAGTGCCCCCCTTGCCTCCCACTCACCGACTCTCTGCCTCTCTCCTCCCCTCCCAGCGGTTCACCATGAGAGTGGGAGGGACGGGGTGGAGCTAAGCTTCCCCTCCCCTTGTCCATAGCCAGCAATGGGAGTAGGCAGGACAGAGTGGAGCTGAGCTCTGCCCCACCCTGCGCCCTCCCATTGCAAACGCTGGAGTGGAGGAGAGAGGCAGAGAGCTGGTGAGGGGAAGGGGGAACTGCTCAGATGGAAGCATATATCGGCCGGCCGTGAAAACGCCATCCGATATACGCTCATGTAAATAAGCCCTAAAAGTCCATTGTTTTAAACTATCACATTATTTTTTCGACACGAACGCTGTCAGGAAATAAATACTTGATGCCAGGATTGCGCTGTTTTGGTTCCCCCTTCTCCAAGAAAAAATGGAATAAAAAGTCATATATACCTCAATACGGTTAAAATTAAAAAAAAAAACTACAGGTCACCCCACAAAAGTCCTCATATAGAGCCATTAACAGAAATGTACAAACGTTATAGGGTTCAAAAGATGGTGACAAAAAGCAATTTAAAAGAAAAAATAAACTTTTTTTTAATTTTTAAGTTGTACAACATAAAAAACTATATAAATTTGGTCTATTCATAATCCTACTGACATACAGAATACAGATGATCTGTCCTTTACTGCACCTTGATGCCATAAAACCAGCCCCGCACTCTAAAAATGGCAAGATAGTTTTTTTTTCTCTCCATTTTACCCCACTTACAAGTTTTTAAAAGTTTTACAATGTATTATATGGTAGCATTAAAAATAACTGTTTGTTCCGCAAAAAAAAAAAAACCCTCATGTTGCCAGGAAAATACAAAAATTATAATTTTTTTAAAGTGGGGAGAAACAATGAAAAAAATCAAAAAGGGGCTGCAGTGGGAGGGGCTAACATATAAAAGTCTTGATACATATTAGTGAAAAGTCATACGAACCTGCTAATTTTAGTGGAATCGGACAACTCTCATATATGTAAAGCTCCCCAAACCCTCCCTACTTTCCCTCTAACAGAGCACGTCAAGGAAAAGAAGGGTAGAGCACATAGCCAACAGCGTAAGGGCTTATTCACACGGGCATATATCGGACGCTGTTTTCACCATCTGAGCTGTCTTCCCTCCCCCTCACCTCCTCTCTCCTCCCCTCCAGCTGTTTGCAATGGGAGGGGAGAGGGTGGAGCTAGGCTAAGCTCTGCCCCTCCCATTGCTGGCTACTGACAAGGGGCGGGAGCAGAGGCGTAACTTGAAGCTCCCAGGCCCCGATGCAAAACCTGTACCAGGGCCCCCAACTATAATGCTTTATTCATAGTACTGGGCTCCCTATATGGAGAAGAGAGGCCTTATGGGCTCCTGGGCCCGGGTGCAACCTCATCCCCTGCATCCTCTATAGTTACGCCCTTGGGCGGGAGCTTATCCCCTTGTCCATCCCGTCCCCTCCCATTGCAAACAGCCAGAGGGGAGGAGAGAGGAGGTGAGTCTACGAGGGGGAGGGAAGGGGAAAACAGCTCAGATGGTAGCATATAGTAGCCGGCCGTGAAAACGGCGGTTGATATACGCTCGTGTGAATAAGCCATAACTGAGTGCTCATGTGTACTGGGGAGCCAAGACAATTAGCGTTTCATTAGGCCAACAACTATTAGCCCGGTTTCACTTTCGTGAATCTGCACGCATATTTGCATACACAAAATTTGCAAATGGAGAATAGTACCGATTGATTTCAATGGATTTGTTCCCTGGCACGTAGTTTTCCTGCGCCTTTTGGTTGCACAAAAAAAAAACGCAGCATGATCTAATTGTGCAGCCAAATTGCCCATAATAGTCAATGGGGCTGCGGAAATACGTGCAAAATATTGTAGGAAATGCGTGGAACGCTGCGTAATTGTTCAGGAAAAAGAACACATCTGGAACTCATTAGACTAATTAGCCATTTCAATCTGTGATTTTTTTTTCCTTGCGCAAATACCCATGTCCTTGCGTGTGGAAAAAGTACAGTAGAATACGCCCCTGCGCACGCAAAAAGGTTTGTCCATTCCACAAAAACGCTACGTTTATGCACACGCAAACACGCATACTCGCATGTGACGATATTCAGACAGGATTCATACATATTGGCTTTTTACCATGATTTACGTAATGGCGGTAAATAAAACAGCGACTTCACAAAGCTGCAGCATTTTATGGGGCTTTGAACAACACGGAGCACAAGCTACAACAAAAGTGATGAGCGCTGGTGAAACGTAAACATTTTTGCCTCCAATTTTGTGTAAATTGCTGCCGAAAAGCAACAGCGGCGTGCTGAGTGTGCTATTCTTAGGCTGGGTCCACGTGGCACAGTCCTCAATGAGGAGGAACGCTGACGTAAATCAGGTCTCACATGTTTTTTTGTAGTCAGATGCCAGAAAAGCATAAAAATCCAAATTAGTGAAAGAATTTACAAAAAGCTCTAGAAGAAGAAGATGGAGAGAAGATACCAAACTTACTTCTGCCTATCAGCGATTACAGCTCTGGAGGAGCCTTCATGGGATGTAGGGTGGTCTGGATGCTAAAGGTCCTTTATACCCCAAGATCAGCCTGACCGTAAACTTATCACTACATTTCAACCTCTCCTTTAACCACGGGGCGTAAATGTACGTCCTGGCAGAGGGGTACTTAGCGCAACAGGACGTACAGTTACGCCTTGAGGATAGCGCGAGATCAGAAGAGATCCTGCGCTATCTGGCAGCAGGAGCCAGCTGTCACTGATAGCCAGTCTCTCACTGCAACAGCGGGGGTGCATCGTGACAGCGCCCCCCCCCCCCCCCCCCGTTAACCCCTTCCCTGCCACGATCTATGTAGATCGCAGCATGTAAAGGGTTCATCATCGGACTCTCGTGATATAATCCCGGAGAGCCCGAAGGGTGCTATGGCAACAGGACGCCAAATACCAGCGTCCTGCATTGCCATTGCCTATGATCGCTGTAACAAGCTATGATACGTTATCATAGCAACCAGAGCTGGTATGGTGCAAGTCCCCTACAGGGACACGAATAGTGTAAAAAAAAAAAAGATAAAAATTATGTGAAGAAAAAGGTAAAAAAAAGTTTAAAAAACCTTTTTTTGTGCTTTTTTTCCATATTAGCTTAATTTTTTTTTAAATTAAAATCCCACATATTTGGTATCATCGTATCCGTAATGATGCGTACAATAAGTTGAACACACGTTTTAGCCTGTCGGCAAAAAGGTTTATGAAAAACCCTAAAGACTGAGGCAAAATGCTAATTTTTTAATTTTGCCTCCCGAAAATGTAATAAAAGGGATCAAAAAAGCCATATGTTCCCCAAAATGATAGCAATAAAAACTACAGCTCGTCTCGCAAAAAATAAGCCCTCACAGAGCTCCGCCCATGGAAAAATTAAAAAGTTATAGGACTTTGAATAAAAAGATTAAAAAAAATAATTTCCAAAACAAGGATTTTTATGGTGAAAAAGTGGAAAAACCTAAAAAAAATATGACTTTTGGTATTGTTGTAACCGTACCGACCCGCAGAAAAAAGTGTAGGGTGTCATTTATGCTGCATGATTAATGCTGTAAAAAAAATCTATACAGGAAACAACCAGGGACTGGCAAATGTTAACCTGGGGGCAAACCCAGAATACTCGCCCATGACTGGATGTATAGTGGATTATACATGGGGATTAGAGATGAGTGATCACCAAAATGCTCGGGTGCTCGTTACTCGGGACGAAATTTTCGCGATGCTCGAGGGTTCGTTTCGAGTAACGAACCCCATGGAAGTCAATAGGCGACCCGAGCATTTTTGTATATCGCCGATGCTCGCTAAGGTTTCCATTTGTGAAAATCTGGGCAATTCAAGAAAGTGATGGGAACGACACAGCAACGGATAGGGCAGGCGAGGGGCTACATGTTGGGCTGCATCTCAAGTTCCCAGGTCCCACTATTAAGCCACAATAGCGGCAAGAGTGCCCCCCCCCTCCCAACAACTTTTACTTCTGAAAAGCCCTCATTAGCGAGGCATACCTTAGCTAAGCACCACACTACCTCCAACAAAGCACAATCACTGCCTGCATGACACTCTGCTGCCACTTCTCCTGGGTTACATGCTGCCAATCCCCCCCCCCCCCCCCCGCACGACCCTGTGTCCACAGCGCACACCAAAGTGTCCCTGCGCAGCCTTCAGCTGCACTCATGCCACACGCTGGCCTCATAGCCACACCACCCTCATGTCTATTTATAAGTGCGTCTGCCATGAGGAGGAACCGCAGGCACACACTGCAGAGGGTTGGCACGGCTAGGCAGCGACCCTCTTTAAAAGGGCCGGGGCGATAGCCCACAATGCTGTACAGAAGCAATGAGAAATATAATCCTGTGCCACCGCCACCAGGAGCTGCACACGTGGGCATAGCAATGGGGAACCTATGTGCCACACACTATTCATTCTGTCAAGGTGTCTGCATGCCCCAGTCAGACTGCGGTTTTTTATAAATAGTCACAGGCAGGTACAACTCCGCAATGGGAATTCCGTGTGCACCCACAGCATGGGTGGCTCCCTGGAACCCACCGGCTGTACATAAATGTATCCCATTGCAGTGCCCATCACAGCTGAGGTAACATCCGATTAAATGCAGGTGGGCTTCGGCCCACACTGCATGCCCCAGTCAGACTGGGGTTCTTTAGAAGTGGACACATGCAGTTACAACTCCGTGTGGACCGACAGCATGGGTGGGTGCCAGGAAGCCACCGGCGGTACATAAATATATCCCATTGCATTGCCCATCACAGCTGAGGTAATGTCATGCTTAATGCAGGTGGGCTTCGGCCCACACTGCATGCCCCAGTCAGACTGGGGTTCTTTAGAAGTGGACACATGCAGTTACAACTCCCTGTGGACCCACGGCATGGGTGGCTCCCTGGAACCCACCGGCTGTACATAAATGTATCCCATTGCAGTGCTCATCACAGCTGATCTAACGTCAGCTTTAATGCAGGTGGGCAAAAAATTAATTGGATTACACTGTAAGCGAGGGCCCCAAAAAAATGGTGTACCAACAGTACTAATGTACCTCAGAAAAATTGCCCATGCCCAACCAAGAGGGCAGGTGAAACCCATTAATCGCTTTGGTTAATGTGGCTTAATTGGTAACTAGGCCTAGAGGCAGCCCAGTTAAAATAAAAATTGGTTCAGGTGCAAGTTTCAACGCTTTAATGAGCATTGAAACGTATAAAAATTGTTTACAAAAATTATATGACTGAGCCTTGTGGGCCTAAGAAAAATTGCCCGTTCGGCGTGATTATGTCAGGTTTCAGGAGGAGGAGGATGAATATTATACACAGACTGATGAAGCTAAAAGGTCCACGTTATTGATGGTGATAGAGAACGATGCTTCCATCCGCGGGTGCAGCCTACGTATTGTTTAGGTATCGCTGCTGTCCGCTGGTGGAGAAGAGAAGTCTGGGGAAATCCAGGCTTTGTTCATCTTGATGAGTGTAAGCCTGTCGGCACTGTCGGTTGACAAGTGGGTATGCTTATCCGTGATGATTCCCCCAGCCGCACTAAACACCCTCTCTGACAAGACGCTAGCCGCAGGACAAGCAAGCACCTCCAGGGCATACAGCGCGAGTTCAGGCCACGTGTCCAGCTTCGACACCCAGTAGTTGTAGGGGGCAGAGGCGTCACGGAGGACGGTCGTGCGATCGGCTACGAACTCCCTCACCATCCTTTTACAGTGCTCCCGCCGACTCAGCCGTGACTGGGGAGCGGTGACACAGTCTTGCTGGGGAGCCAGAAAGCTGTCAAAGGCCTTAGAGAGTGTTCCCCTGCCTGTGCTGTACATGCTGCCTGATGTCTGCGCCTCCCCTGCTACCTGTCCCTCGGAACTGCGCCTTCGGCCACTAGCGCTGTCGGATGGGAATTTTACCATCAGTTTGTCCGCCAGGGTCCTGTGGTATAGCATCACTCTCGAACCCCTTTCCTCTTCGGGTATGAGAGTGGAAAGGTTCTCCTTATACCGTGGGTCGAGCAGTGTGTACAGCCAGTAATTCGTAGTGGCCTCAGGCCATACACGCTGAAAGGATGACAAGCAAGCAGCATGGGTACCCTCAGCAGTGGGCCAAGCTGTCTCTTCCCCCTCCTCCTCATCCTCCTCAACGCGCTGAGATATAGACAGGAGGGTGCTCTGACTATCCAGCGACATACTGTCTTCCCCCGCCTCTGTTTCCGAGCGCAAAGCGTCTGCCTTTATGCTTTGCAGGGAACTTCTCAAGAGGCATAGCAGAGGAATGGTGACGCTAATGATTGCAGCATCGCCGCTCACCATCTGGGTAGACTTCTCAAAGTTTCCAAGGACCTGGCAGATGTCTGCCAACCAGGCCCACTCTTCTGTACAGAATTGAGGAGGATGACTCCCACTGCGCCGCCCATGTTGGAGTTGGTATTCCACTATAGCTCTACGCTGCTCATAGAGCCTGGCCAACATGTGGAGCGTAGAGTTCCACCGTGTGGGCACGTCGCACAGCAGTCGATGCACTGGCAGATGAAACCGATGTTGCAGGGTGCGCAGGGTGGCAACGTCCGTGTGGGACTTGCGGACATGTGCGCAGAATCGGCGCACCTTTCCGAGCAGGTCTGACAAGCGTGGGTAGCTTTTCAGAAAGCGCTGAACCACCAAATTAAAGACGTGGGCCAGGCATGGCACGTGCGTGAGGCTGCCAAGCTGCAGAGCCGCCACCAGGTTACGGCCGTTGTCACACACGACCTTGCCCGGTTGGAGGCTCAGCGGCGCAAGCCAGCGGTCGCTCTGCTCTGTCAGACCCTGCAGCAGTTCGTGGGCCGTGTGCCTCTTCTCTCCTAAGCTGAGTAGTTTCAGCACGGCCTGCTGACGCTTGCCCACCGCTGTGCTGCCGTGCCGCGTGACACCGACTGCTGGCGACGTGCTGCTGCTGACACATCTTGATTGCGAAACAGAGGTTGCGTAGGAGGAGGAGGAGGGTGGTTTAGTGGAGGAAGCATACACCGCCGCAGATACCACCACCGAGCTGGGGCCCGCAATTCTGGGGGTGAGTAGGACGTGAGCGGTCCCAGGCTCTGACTCTGTCCCAGCCTCCACTAAATTCACCCAATGTGCCGTCAGGGAGATATAGTGGCCCTGCCCGCCTGTGCTTGTCCACGTGTCCGTTGTTAAGTGGACCTTGCCAGTAACCGCGTTGGTGAGGGCGCATACAATGTTGCGGGAGACGTGGTCATGCAGGGCTGGGACGGCACATCGGGAAAAGTAGTGGCGACTGGGAACTGAGTAGCGCAGGGCCGCGGCCGCCATCAAACCTTTGAAAGCCTCCGTTTCCACAACCCTATACGGCAGCATCTCCAGGCTGATAAATTTGGCTATGTGCACGTTTAACGCTTGAGCGTGCGGGTGTGTGGCGGCGTACTTGCGCTTGCGCTCCAACACTTGCGCTAGCGACGGCTGGACGGTGCGCTGAGAGACATTGGTGGATGGGGCAGAGCACAGCGGAGGTGAGGGTGTAGGTGCAGGCCAGGAGACGGTAGTGCCTGTGTCCTGAGAGGGGGGTTGGATCTCAGTGGCAGGTTGGGGCACAGGGGGAGAGGCAGCGGTGCAAACCGGAGGCGGTGAACGGCCTTCGTCCCACCTTGTGGGGTGCTTGGCCATCATATGTCTGCGCATGCTGGTGGTGGTGAGGCTGGTGGTGGTGGCTCCCCGGCTGATCTTGGCGCGACAAAGGTTGCACACCACTGTTCGTCGGTCGTCTGCACTCTCAGTGAAAAACTGCCAGACCTTTGAGCACCTCGGCTTCTGCAGGGTGGCATGGCGCGAGGGGGCGCTTTGGGAAACAGTTGGTGGATTATTCGGTCTGGCCCTGCCTCTACCCCTGGACACCGCACTGCCTCTTCCAACCTGCCCTGCTGCTGCACTTGCCTCCCCCTCTGAAGACCTGTCCTCAGTAGGCGTAGCAAACCAGGTGGGGTCAGTCACCTCATCGTCCTGCTGCTCTTCCTCCGAATCCTCTGTGCGCTCCTCCCTCGGACTTACTCCAATTACTACTACCTGAGTGATAGACAACTGTGTCTCATTGTCATTGTCCTCCTCACCCACTGAAAGGTCTTGAGACAGTTGCCGGAAGTCCCCAGCCTCATCCCCCGGACCCCGGGAACTTTCCAAAGGTTGGGCATCGGTCACAACAAACTCCTCCAGTGGGGGAGGATTCGGAACCATTGCTGCCCATTCTGGGCAGGGGCCCGAGAACATTTCCTGGGAGTCTGCCTGCTCCTCAGAATGTGTCATTGTAATGGAGTGAGGAGGCTGGGAGGAAGGAGGAGCAGCAGCCAGAGGATTCAGAGTTGCAGCAGTGGACGGCGCAGAATTCTGGGTGGTCGATAGATTGCTGGATGCACTTTCTGCCATCCACGACAGGACCTGCTCACACTGCTCATTTTCTAATAAAGGTCTACCGCGTGGACCCATTAATTGTGAGATGAATGTGGGGACGCCAGAAACGTGCCTCTCTCCTAATCCAGCAGCAGTCGGCTGCGATTCACCTGGATCAGGAGCTCGGCCTGTGCCCACACCCTGACTTGGGCCTCCGCGTCCTCGCCCGCGTCCACGTCCTCTAGGCCTACCCCTACCCCTCAGCATGCTGTATTACCAGTAGTGCAGAAACAGAACGCTGTAATTAAATGTGCCGCTTATTGGCCTGTGGTTGGAGGCTGACTTCCCTTACGGAACGCACAGCAGATCCAGGAAACAATTTTGCGCAAGCCTGCTGTAACGCTTAGCTGCGCATTAATTAGGACTACTACCCCCAGCAGATAGATACTGTAGGCAGCGTATAATATTATGTATACTGTTTCCCTCTGGCGGGATGACGGCGGTGATGTAACAGACAGCAGATCCAGGAAACAATTTTGCGCAAGCCTGCTGTAACGCTTAGCTGCGTATTAATTAGGACTACTACCCCCAGCAGATAGATACTGTAGGCAGCGTATAATATTATGTATACTGTTTCCCTCTGGCGGGATGACGGCGCTGATGTAACAGAGACAGCAGATCCAGGAAACAATTTTGCGCAAGCCTGCTGTAACGCTTAGCTGCGTATGAATTAGGACTACTACCCCCAGCAGATAGATACTGTAGGCAGCGTATAATATTGTGTATACTGTTTCCCTCTGGCGGGATGACGGCGCTGATGTAACAGAGACAGCAGATCCAGGAAACAATTTTGCGCAAGCCTGCTGTAACGCTTAGCTGCGTATTAATTAGGACTACTACCCCCAGCAGATAGATACTGTAGGCAGCGTATAATATTATGTATACTGTTTCCCTCTGGCGGGATGACGGCGCTGATGTAACAGAGACAGCAGATCCAGGAAACAATTTTGCGCAAGCCTGCTGTAACGCTTAGCTGCGTATTAATTAGGACTACTACCCCCAGCAGACACGCAGTAAACTGAAGACTGTCACAGGCAGCCCAAATATAGTATTTTTCCCCAATTTTTTGGAAAAAGCCCACTGCCTATATAGCCTGAATATCTTTCCCTGCCTCACCAGTACTGGCCCTATACTCTGTACAATGATTGCAGACTGAGGACGCAATGCTCTGCACGGCCGATATACAAAAAAAAAAGAAAAAAAGTGCAACAGTGCAAAAAGCAGCCTCAACAGTACTGCACACGGTCAGATGTGGCCCTAAGAAGGACCGTTGGGGTTCTTGAAGCCTAAAATCACTCCTAACGCTCTCCCTATAGCAGCTCCGGCATCAGCAGCACTTTCCCTGATCTCTGTCAGAATGCATCTGTGGCGAGCCGCGGGAGGGGCCGATTTATATACTCGGGTGACACCTGATCTCGCCAGCCACTCACTGCAGGGGGGTGGTATAGGGCTTGAACGTCGCAGGGGGAAGTTGTAATGCCTTCCCTGTCTTTCTATTGGCCAGAAAAGCGCGCTAATGTCTCAGAGATGAAAGTGAAAGTAACTCGAACATCGCGTGGTGCTCATCACGAGTAACGAGCATCTCGAACACGCTAATACTCGAACGAGTATCAAGCTCGGACGAGTACGTTCGCTCATCTCTAATGGGGATGTATAAGATTATACGGATAGAGGATATAATGTACAGGTTTATACCGGGAGCAGCTAAATATATAGACTTATACATAACATGCAGTGTAATATATAGGGATTGATATAATATACAGGCTCATACGTAGGAGTGTAGTGTAACATGCAGGACTATACATGGTAGTGTAGCGTCATATATGGGATTATACTTGGGGGAGTGGTATAATATACAGGATAATACATGAGATGTAGTGTTATGTACAGGACTCTACATGGGTGCATTTCCATATGCTGTACTCTACATGGGGGTGTAGTATTCTATATAGGACTGTACATCACCGGAGTGTAGTATTCTATATAGGACTATACATCATGGGGGTGTAGCAGAGGCGTAACTTGAAGCTCCTGGGCCCCAATGCAAAACCTGTAACAGGGCCCCCAACTATAATGTTTTATTTATTGTACTAGGCTCCCTATATGGAGAAGAGAGGCCTTATGGGCCTCCTACGGCTCCTGGGCCCGGGTGCAACCGCATCCCCTGCATCCTCTATAGTTACGCCCCTGTTTGTAGTATTCTACATAGGAATGTACATGAGGATGTAGTATTCTATATAGGACTGTACATCAGGGTGCAGTACAGAATCTAGGACCCTACATGGGGGTATAGTATTCTATATAGGACTATACATAATGAGAGGTGTGGTATTCTATATTGAACTGTACATGGGGGTATAGTATTCTATATAGGACTATACATAATGAGAGGTACATGGGGGTGTAGTATTCTATATAAAACTGTACATGGGGTATAGTATTCTATATAGGACTATACATCATGACAGGTGTGGTATTCTATATATAACAATACATCATGGGGGGTGTAGTATTCTATATGCTGATGATTATCCGTTCAGTCACATCCGACCGTCGGTCACTCCATGAATCAATGTTCTCCACGCATTCCTGTCTTTCGCGGTATCTTTCAGTTCGGCGATTGACATGTTGGCGGTGGCCTTGATTGTATCTTGCCATCTTGTTCTTTGTCATCCTGATCTTCTCTTTCCACTGACCTTGCCGAGCATCAGTACTATTTCCAGTGAGTTCGCGCGAATCACGTGGCCAACAAAGAGAGTCGCTGTTTGATGATTTTGCCCTCTAGTGATATTTTCGGTTTGCCGCGATCTAACACTACCCTGTTCGCTGTCATGGCGGTCGATGGTATCCGCAGCATTCTCCTCCAGCGCCAGAGTTCAAACGCATCAATTTTCCTTCTGTCTGTTTTCCTGAGCATCCAACTTTCGCAACCAACCGTCGTTATGGGAAAGACGATTGCATTGACCAGTCTGGTATTCTATATAAGACTGTACGAAAGAGTGCAGTGTGACATGTAGGACCCTACATTGGGGTGTAAGATTCTATATAAAACTGTACATCATGGAAATGTAGTTTCTATATAGGTTCCTAAATCGGGGTGTAGTATTCTATATATCAATGTACATGGGGATATAGTGTGATATGCAGGACCCTACATGGGGGTGTAGTAATCTATATAGGACTGTACATAGGGGTGTAGTATTCTATATAAAACTGTACATAGGGGGTAGTATGGCATCCAGGACACTACATGGGGTGTAGTATTCTCTATATTGGACTGTACATCATGGCAGTGTAGTATGGTATATAGGATTGTACATGGGGGTGTAGTGTGTAATTAATAACCCTACATGGGGGTGTAGTGTTCTATATAAGACTGTACATGATAGGAGTGTAGTATTTTATCTACAACTGTACATGTGGGTTCAGCGTGATATGCAGTATCCTACATGGGGGTGTAGTATTCTATATAAAACTTACATGGGGGTGTTGTACTCTATACAGGACTGTACATGAGGATGTATTGTGATATCAGGATTCCACACGGGGGTGTAATATTCTTTTTAGAACTGTACATAGAGGTGCAGTGATATGCAGGATCCTACATGGAGTAGTATTTTACACAGGACTGTATATAGGGGTGCAGTGTGATAGGCAGGACCCTACATTGTGGTGTAGCAATTTATATAAGACTGTACATGGGGGTGCAGGACCCTAAATGGGGATGTAGTATACTATAGAGGACTGCACATAGGGGTGTAATGATATTTAGGATCCAACATGGGGTGTAGCATTCTATGTAGGACTGTGCCTCATGGTGTTTCATATTTAATATAGGACTACATGGAGGTGAAGTACGATATGCAGGACCCTTTTTGGGGGTGTAGTTACCAATACAGGGGTGTAGTAACCAATACAGGAATATACATCAAGGTGTAGTACTCTATATAGGACTGTACATGGAGGTGTTGTATTCTATATAGTATGGTACTCAGGAATGTACTATGCTATGCAGGACCCTACATGCTCTTGTAGTAACCAGTACAGGTCCGTGCATAGGGGAGTAATATTCTGTATAGAACTTTACATGAGGGTACAGCGATATTCGGGACCCTACATGAGGATGTAGTATTCTATACAGGACCGTACATAGGTGCGATATGCAGGATCTTACATGGGCATGTACTATTCTATATAGGACCCTTCACGGGAGTGTGGTATACTATATAGGACTGTATATGAAGGTGTAATATGATATGCAGGACGCTACATGGGGGTGTAGTAATTCATATAAAACTGCACATGAGAGTGTAATATGATTTGCAGGACCCTTGATGGGGGTGTAGTATTCTTTATAGTACCCTTTAGGGGAGTGTAATATTGTATATAGAAGTGTAGCATTCTATATAGGACTCTTTGGGGGGTGTAGTATTCCATACAGGACCCTTTAGAGGGTGTAGTATTATATATAGGACTGTACATAGGAGTGTAGTATTCTACATAGGACTACACATGGGGTGTAGTTATCTATACAGTACCCTTTAGGGGGTGTAGTATTCTATATAGAACTGCACATAGGAGTGTAGTATTCTATATAAGACCTTTTAGGGTGTACTATTCTATATAGGACTGTACAGAGGAGTGTAATATTCTATATAGGACTGCACATGGGGGTGTAGTATTCTATATAGGACCCTACATGGGGTGTAGTACTCTATATAGGACTATAGTATTCTATATAGGACTGCACATGGGGGTATAATATGATATGTAGAACCCTAAATGGGGGTGTAGTATTCTTTATCATACCCTTTAGGGGGTGTAATATTGTATATAGGAGTGTAAAGTTCTATATGGGACTGCACATGGGGGTGTAGTTTTCTACATAGGATTGTACATGGGGTTATAGTATTCCATATAGGACTGCCCATAGGAGTGTAGTATTCTATATAGGACTGCACATGGGGGTCTAGTATTCTATATAGGACAGTACATGGGAGTGCAGTATTCTATTTAGGACTGCACGTGGGAGTGTAGTTTTCTATATAGGACTTACATGGGGTTATAGTATTCTATATAGGACTGCACATAGTGGTATAGTATTCTATAGAGGATGGTACATAGGAGTGTAGTATTCTATATAGGACCCTTTAGGAAGTGTAGTATTCTATATAGTACTGTACATAGGAGTGTAGTATTCTATATAGGTGTGCACATGAGTAGTATTCTATATAAGACGGAACATAGGACTGTAGTATTCTATATAGGGCCCTTTATAGGGTGTAGTATTCTATAAAGAGCTGTACATAGGACTGTAGTATTCTATATAGGACTGCCCATAGAAGTGTAGTAGTCTATATAGGACTGCACATGGAGGTGTAGTATTATATATATTGGTACATAGTAGTGTAGTATTTTATATTTGACCCTTCAGGGGGTGTAGTATCCTATATAGGACTTACATAGGATTGTGGTATTATATATAGGACTGCACATGGTGGTGTATTATTCTATATAGGACGGTACATAGGAGTGTAGTATTCTATATAGGACCCTTTAGGGGGTGTAGTATTCTATATATGAGTGTAACATTCTATACAGGACCCTTTCGGGGGTGTAGTATTTGATATAGGACTGCACATAGGAGTATACATCAAGCAGCTATATTAAGAGGCTGGTAATGTAATAGAGCGTATCAGCAGCACTCACCACAACCACCTCAGGGAAGATTTAAATGATTGCATGCTCAGACCTAGATCCAGACCCCGGATCAAACGTAATAAGTCCAAAAATGATTATTGGTCTGAGCAGCAAAAAGGTGCAGGACGTCAATCCATATCAGCGGGATATCTTTATTAAGTCCACAGATAAACAAACAACGTTTCGGCTACCCATGTAGCCTTTGTCAAGTTCAACACATACACTAACATGCAACCTTAAATCGTGTCTGTACACCCACATAAATTAAGTTAAAAACCCACCTGATCATCAGCTGTGTAAGGTAGGTGTGCCGGGTAGTGATCCGCACGATCCAATCACTTAGGGCATTGCTCACTCGGGTCACGCCATCTTGGCAGCATGCTGGCTGTAACGCGCATGCGCCATACCAGGAACTATCGCGAGACTTCCGCATCATGGTGATGTCCATGTCTCACCTGACCTCCTCAGTGCGCCTGCCCGGGAGTCTGCTACTCTCGCGAGATATTCACCATAAGCTACTGCAGTGTCCGGTTGCCATAACAACCTGATACAAGAA
The DNA here is from genome assembly GCF_035609145.1 of Eleutherodactylus coqui. Lineage (NCBI taxonomy): Eukaryota > Metazoa > Chordata > Amphibia > Anura > Eleutherodactylidae > Eleutherodactylus > Eleutherodactylus coqui. Next base: position 102,507,318 of record NC_089849.1, read on the forward strand.
TGGCGTCATTGCGATATCAACAATATCTAGGGTTTTTTCTGTGCGTTAGTATAGAGACCTATCACTCTATTGGGTTACTCCCTCCGGGCTATATCTAGTCAAACTATCATAACGCGTACTGAACTATAATAAACAGGCCCCAGCCCACATGGGTGGCCGAAACGTTGTTTGTTTATCTGTGGACTTAATTTAGATCAGCCGGATATCTTTATTAAGAGGCAGTGAGAGCGGCTGTCTGATCGGTGTCCCTCACAGGTGCAATTAGCTCCCTCATTTGGTAGTCTACTACCTGCATGGTGAGAGGATGCAGCTATATGTACTCTTTTGGCTTCTTTCACATGAGCACATATCAGCCGGACGTTTTCGCGGCCATCGCCCATTTCCCCTCCTTCCCCATCGCAGGCTTACCTATCTTCCTCCCCGCTTCGTATGTGCAATGCGAGGAGGTGAGACGGGTGCGGAGCCCACCTGCGGCCACTGCCATGGGCTCCCATAGGAGCCCATGCAGAGGCCCGATGTATTCCGGCACAAACATAGTTCCAAAACTATGTTTTGGGCGCAACGTAAAAACGCCCGGTGCTATATTGGCCGGCCAGGCATTTTTACGTCTCACAAATACGCCCATGTGATCTGATGCATTGGAATCCAATGCATCAGATCACAGCGCATATTGGCCAGCTGTGAAAATGGCCGGCCAATATGCGCTCATGTGAAAGAAGCCTTAGTCAGTATGATCATTTTCTGTGATTGTTTTTATATTTTCCCTTCTGTGACATATTTGTAGTATTCTATATAGGACTGCACATGGAGGTGTAGTATTATATATAGGATGGTACATAGTGTAGTATTCTATATTGGACCCTTTAGGGGGTGTAGAATTCTATATAGGACCCTTTAGGGGGTGTAGTATTCTATCTATGAGTGTAATATTCTATACAGGACCCTTTAGGGGGTGTAGTATTCTATATAGGACTACACATGGGGTGTAGTTATCTATATGGGACCCTTTGGGGGGTGTAGTATTCTATATTGGACAGCACATAGAGGTGTAGTATTCTATATAGGACTGTACATGGGGATGTAGTATTATATACAGGTCTATACATGGGGTACATGGGATGTAGTGCGATATGCCAGATCTTACGTAAGGGTGTACTACTCTATATAGGACCCTTCACGGGGGGTGTAGTATTCTATATAGGACTGCACATGGGGGTATAATATGATATATAGAGCCCTAGATGGGAGTGTAGTATTCTTTATAGTACCCTTTAGGGGATGTAATATTGTATATAGAAGTGTAATGTTCTATATGGAACCGTTTAGGGGGTGTAGTATTCTACACAGGACCCTTTAGCTGTGTAGTATTCTATATGGGACTGTACATAGGAGTGTAGTATTCTATACAGGACTGTACATTGGGGGTGTAGTATTCTATAAAGGACGGTACATAGGAGTGTAGTATTCTATATAGGACACTTTAGGGGTATAATACTCTATATAGGACTGAACATAAGAGTGTAGTAGGACCTTTTAGGGGGTGTAGTATTCTATATAGAACTGTACATAAAAGTGTAGTATTCTATATAGGACTGTACATAAAGGTGTAGTATTCTATATAGGCCCGTTGAGGGGTGTAGTATTTTATACGGGACTGTACATAGGAATGTGGTATTCTATACAGAACTGCACATGCAGGTGTAGTATTGTATATAGGACGGTACATAGGAGTGTAGTATTCTATTTAGGACCCTTTATGGGGTGTAGTATTCTATGTAGGACTGTACATGAGGGTATAGTATTCTATATAGGACTGTAAATGGGGGTATAGTATTCTATATAGGACGGTATAGAGGAGTGTATCACTTTATATAGGACCCTTTATGGGGTGTAGTATTCTATATAAGACTGTACACAGGTGTGTAGTATTCTATATAGGACTGCATATGGGGTGTAGTATTCTATATAGGACTGCATATGGGGTGTAGTATTCTATATAGGACTGCATATGGGGTGTAGTATTCTATATAGGATCGTATATAAGAGTGTAGTATTTTATATAGGATCATTTATGGTGTGTAGTATTCTATACAGCACTGTACACAGCAGTGTAGTATTATATATAGGACCCCCTTAAAGGGTGTAATATTCTATACTGGGCTGCACATGGGGGTGTAGTATTCTATTTAGGACTGCACATGGGGGTATTGTACTCTATATAGGACTGCCCATAGGAGTTTAGTATTCTCTATAGGACTGCACATGGAGGTGTAGTATTCTATATAGGAGGATAATAATAATAATAATAAACTTTATTTGTATAGCGCCAACATATCCCGCAGCGCTTACATAGACAGGGGGAATACAGAAAGACAATACAAACATTACAGAACCACGGTTACATAGTAATCAATTGATGGAAACAATAGGGGTGCAGGTCCTGCTCCAACGAGCTTACATACTACAAGTAATGGGGTGATACAGAAGGTAAAGGTGGAGATGTGCAGAGTGAGGGATGCTATACACATAGACAATGGTCAGACATTTAGCCGCGTGACGGCAGAATCGTTATGACTGCATGAGCGGTTAATGATGGCTAGCAGGGATTGCAGTCAGTAGGTCAGGGAGCATGTTATCAGGCGGAGTACAGAGGGGTTTGTTTAGGGAATGCGGTATGCCTCCCTGAAGAGGTGCGTTTTTAGAGCACGCCTGCAGTTCTGCGAGTCATGGATTGCTCGGGTAGCCTTTGGTAGTGCGTTCCAGAGGACAGATGCTGCTCTGGAGAAGTCTTGGAGGCGGGAATGAGAGGTTATGGTATATAGTAGTGTAGTATTCTATATAGGACCCTTTAGGTGGTGTAGAATTATATATAGGACCATTTAGGGGTGTAATATTCTATATAGGACTGTACATAGGAGTGTAATATTCTATACAGGACTGCACAGGGGGGTGTAGTATGCTTTTTAGGACTGGACATGGGGGTATTGTATTCTATATGGGACTGCCCATAGCAGTGTAGTATTATATATAAACGACTGCACATGGAGCAACAGCGAAGTATTCTATTACGAACCCTTTAGGGTGTGTAGTATTCCATATATGAGTGTAGTATTATATACAGGACCATTAAGGAGGTGTAATATTATATATAGGACCCTTTATGGGGTGTAGTATTTTATATAGGACTGTGATAGGAATGTGGTATTCTATATAGAACTGCACATGGGGGTATAGTATTCTATATAGGACTGCACATGAGCATACACTCTATATAGAGCTGTATACTGGTGTGTATTATTCTATATAGGACTGTACATAAGCATGTAGTATTCTATATAGGACTGTACACAGGGGTATAGTATTCTATATAGGACAGTATATAGGAGTGTAGCATTTCATATAGGACTCTTTATGGGGTGTAGTATTCTATATAGGACTGCACATAGGGGTATAGTATTCTGCATAGGACTGTACATAGGAGTGTAGTATTCTATATAGGCCCCTTTAGGGTGTGTAGTATTCTTTATAGAACTGTACACAGGTGTGTAGTATTCTATATAGGACTGTACATGGGGGTGTAGTATGCTATATAGGACCCTTTAGGGGTTTAGTATTCTATATAGGCCTGTACGTGGTGGTATAGTATTCTTTATAGGACCCTTTATGCGGTGTAGTATTCTATACAGGACTGTACATAGGAGTGTAGTAGTCTATATAGTACTGTACATAGAAGTGTAGTATGCTATATAGGACTGCACATGGGGGTTTAGTATTCTATATAGGACTCCACGTGAGGGTATAGTATTCTGTATAGCTTTGTACATAGGGGTGTAGTATTCTACAAAGGATGGTACATAGGAGTGTAGTATTATATATAGTACCCTTTAGGGGGTGTAGTATTCTATATAGGATGGTACATAGAAGTATAGTATTCTATATAGGACTGTACATAGGAGTGTAGTATTCTATAAAGGATGGTACATAGGAGTGTAGTATTCTATATAGGACAGCATATGGAGGTATAGTATTATATATAGGACTGCACATATGTGTGCAGCATTGTATATAGGACTTCAGTATTGTATATAGGACTGCACATGGGGCTGCAGTGTAGCATACAAGGTGTGCAGCTTTCCTGCTCCGCAGCCCTGACACCTGCTGACCCCTAGCAGCATGCAGCAGATGAGTGGCGCCCCCTCCCCTCCAGGGCTGCAGCCCCCACTCCGTCTTGTGAGTGAGGATCTCCCATTGGCCTGCGCTGTGCATCCTTCCTCCGCTGATGTCACTGCACTCATGTAGGAACTGAGGAGCTGCATCATCCGCTGCTCGGGCTGCAGGCGGGGAGGATGCGTGCCCTGTGAGCCCCGGAGACCCCCGTCCCCCCCGAGCCGCCCCCCCGCTCTCAGGATGCTGCTGAAGGAGTACAGGATCTGCATGCCGCTCACCGTGGAGGAGGTAGGTGGGGGGCTCCTTAACCCTTCTGCTGCCCTGTAGTAACCCCTTCAGTGCCGGAGCCGAGGAAACGGAGGCTTAACCGCTTCATTGCTGCAGGGAATGCATTCCTCCAAGGTAACCCCTTCCCTGCCGGCCGCATTCCTCTACAGGGACAAGTTCAGTGCCGGGGTTCGGGAGCTTTATTGATGAGCTGATACTTTTAGCCCCTTCAGCCCCCCCATCCATGTGATAGGATGCGTGCCTGTGGTGTTGGGGGTCTTCTAGGAGCTTCCTGAGAAGTTGTGATCCTGGTGTCCAAGGGGGCCTGGGATACCATGGGGGAGTTGTGGCAATCTGTGGGCATTATGAGGAAGGGGCATCTGGAGATAGCCTGGGCATCAGAGGGGAGCTGGGGCGATCTGGGGGCTAAAGCATTATTGGGGGTGCCATGCACCATCTCTGTATAAGGGCTCGTGCGAACAGGCGTGAGTGCATTTCGGCTGCTTAAATGCACTGCGTATTTCACCCGCTCCGGTTTGTTTTTATACGTGTAAATGCACTGTATATTTGTGCACGCAAAAAAACGTGCAAAATCGCATCGACTTTTGTGCATAAATACGCAGGTTTCCTACGTGTTTCTGCACGCCCGTTGATTTTAAAGGGTTTTTTGGCACCAAAATAGAACATGTATTTTTTTCATGCATCGTGTAAAAAAATATGCTTAAGTGAACAGTGTGTATTACACGCGCTAAAACTGTGTGCATAATATGTGGCGCAAATATGCTGCCGTGAATGAGTCCTAACAAGTCCTGTAATCGCCTTTACCAATAACCCTTTCAGTGCTGAGTCGATGGGGAAGTAACCCTTTCCGCTCCTTCATTGTGATCTCTCAGGTACCATGCAGCGAAAATGTCATTGCAAGGAAAGAGGGGTTATAGGGGGTGATAAAGCATCACCAGTTTATAACTGATCTGCTGAGGTTTATACTTACCCCCCCCCCCCCCCCTCCCACCCCCCCCCCCCCCCCCTGACCCTCAGGAAGCCCCTCACTTTCCTGGAGCTTTCTGGGGGTCTAGAGGAGCTCTGGCTCTTCTGTATCTCCCGTGTTGTTACATTGTATCTCTTGTGTTGTTACATTCTTGGCTTCATCTTGTATCATTTTTCTGGCTGATTCAGTCATGCTTATTGTTGGTCTTGGCCACTGGATGGCGCTCTGCCTGCTCACACCTCACCCTATACGTATACTGTATCTTGTCACCGCAGCAGCTACAGGTCTATGATCATAGACACTGAACCCAGACACACTGTAATAGAATCTACCGAAATCATAATGAATGCAAGAGGGGCAGGAGGAGGTGCAGGAATTACTCTGTCCACAATACGGAATTATGTAGAATTTAATTAGCTCCACCTAAAGTCCACAACTGCCCTGATACATTGTTCAGCCACCCATGAGATCCACACACCTAAGGCAGATTCACACCAGTGGATTTACGCAGCGTATTACGTGGGCAAAGTTTGCATGCATCATACACAGTAAATGGAACCCATTGATTTCAATGGGTTCATCTGTATGAGCATATTTGTTCCTGCGAGGAGTGATTCTGTGAAAAAATACACGGCGTGACTTTATATTTGCACACCACAATAGCCAGTTGAAATCAAGAGGCTTTTGTAAATGTGCTTGAAGTACGCAGAAAACCTGCATATTCGCTGCGCATATATGCACAAAATAAATGTGATCTTGTGCTTATTTTTTTCTGTGCATAAAAGCGCACTGCATTAGCGCACACGGGAGTGAGTAATAGTGCACTTCAATCGTGCAAACATGCAGTGTTTGTGTACTGCTGAAGTGCAATTAAGCCCCTGTGAGTCCAGCCTTATACTACAGCTAACAGCTGTTCAATCTACTACTGCTGACAACCAGCCCCTATATCATGTCTGAGGGGTTGTCACAGCCCCCCCCCCTTATACTGACATCACTGGGTATAATATAATATAATTACACTGATCAGACATGACATCCACACACCTTATACTATAGTGACAGTATCTCATCTATTACTGACAACCAGCCCCTATATCATGTCTGAGGGGTTGTCACAGCCCCCCCCCCCCTTATACTGACATCACTGGGTATAATATAATATAATTACAGTGATCAGACATGACATCCACACACCTTATACTATAGTGACAGTATCCCATCTATTACTGACAACCAGCCCCTATATCATGTCTGAGGGGTTGTCACAGCCCCCCCCCCCCTTATACTGACATCACTGGGTATAATATAATTACACTGATCAGATATGACATCCACACACCTTATACTATAGTGACAGTATCCCATCTATTACTGACAACCAGCCCCCTATATCATGTCTGAGGGGTTGTCACAGCCCCCCTCCCTTATACTGACATCACTGGGTATAATATAATTACACTGATCAGACATGACATCCACACACCTTATACTATAGTGAGAGTATCCCATCTATTACTGACAACCAGACCCCTATATCATGTCTGAGGGGTTGTCACAGCCCCCCCCCCCTTATACTGACATCACTGGGTATAATATAATTACACTGATCAGATATGACATCCACACACCTTATACTATAGTGACAGTATCCCATCTATTACTGACAACCAGCCCCTATATCATGTCTGAGGGGTTGTCACAGCCCCCCCTCCTTATACTGACATTACTGAGTATAATATAATATAATTACACTGATCAGACATGACATCCACACACCTTATGCTATAGTGACAGTATCCCATCTATTACTACTGACAACCAGCCTCCTCATCCACACACCTTATACTATAATGACAGTATCCCATCTATTACTGACAACCAGCCCCTATATCATGTCTGAGGGGTTGTCACAGCCCCCCCCCCCCCTTATACTGACATCACTGGTATAATATAATATAATTACACTGATCAGACATGACATCCACACACCTTATACTATAATGACAGTATCCCATCTATTACTGACAACCAGCCCCTATATCATGTCTGAGGGGTTGTCACAGCCCCCCCCCCCCTTATACTGACATCACTGGTATAATATAATATAATTACACTGATCAGACATGACATCCACACACCTTATACTATAGTGACAGTATCCCATGTATTACTGACAACCAGCCCCTATATCATGTCTGAGGGGTTGTCACAGCCCCCCCCCTCCTTATACTGATATCACTGGGTATAATATAATTACACTGATCAGACATGACATCCACACACCTTATACTATAGTGACAGTATCCCATCTATTACTGAGAACCAGCCCCCTATATCATGTCTGAGGGGTTGTCACAGCCCCCCCCCCCCCTTATACTGACATCACTGGGTATAATATAATATAATTACACTGATCAGACATGACATCCACACACCTTATACTATAGTGACAGTATCCCATCTATTACTGACAACCAGCCCCCTATATCATGTATGAAGGGTTGTCACAGCCCCCCCCCCCCCCTTATACGGACATCACTGATATAATATAATTACACTGATCAGACATGACATCCACACACCTTATACTATAGTGACAGTATCCCATCTATTACTGACAACCAGCCCCTATATCATGTATGAAGGGTTGTCACAGCCCCCCCCCCCTTATACTGACATCACTGGGTATAATATAATTACACTGATCAGACATGACATCCACACACCTTATAGTATAGTGACAGTATCTCATCTATTACTGACAACCAGCCCCTATATCATGTCTGAGGGGTTGTCACAGCCCCCCCCCTTATACTGACATCACAGGGTATAATATAATATAATTACACTGATCAGACATGACATCCACACACCTTATACTATAGTGACAGTATCCCATCTATTACTGACAACCAGCCCCTATATCATGTCTGAGGGGTTGTCACAGCCCCCCCCCCCTTCCTTATACTGACATCACTGGGTATAATATAATATAATAACCCCTATCACATCTTGTATCCAAGCTAGAGGTCGTACAACAGGGTACTAGAGTCTCCATGCCTGCCTGTATCACATCTTGTATCTAAGCTAGAGATGGTACACCAGGGTACTAGAACCTCCATGCCCACCCATATCGGATCTTGTATCCAATCTAGTGGTAGTGCATTAGGGTACTAGAGTCTCCATGCCTGCCTGTATCACATCTTGTATCTAAGCTAGAGATGGTACAACAGGGTACTGGAACCTCCATGGTCACTCGTATCACATCTTGTATCCAAGCTAGAGGCAGTACAACAGGGTACTAGAGTCTCCATGCCTGCCCGTGTCACATCTTGTATCCAAGCTAGAGGTGGTACAACAGGGTACTAGACCTGGAATGCCGACCTGTATCACATCTTAAATCCAAGCTAGAGGCAGTACAACAGGGTACTGGAGTCTCCATGCCTGCCTGTATTGCATCTTGTATTCAAGTTAGAGGTGGTACAACAGGGTACTAGAACCTCCATGCCCACCTGTATTACATCTTGTATCCAAGCTAGAAGCGGTACAGCAGGGTACTGGAGTCTCCATGCCTGCCTATATCGCATCTTGTATCCAAGCTAGAAGCGGTACAGCAGGGTACTGGAGTCTCCATGCCAGCCTGTATCACATCTTGTATCCAAGCAAGAGGCGGTACAACAGGGTACTAGAGCCTCAATGCCTGTCCGTGTCACATCTTGCATCAAAGCTAAAGACGGTACAACAGGGTACTAGAGCCTCCATGCCCACCCTTATTGGATCTTGTATCCAATCTAAAGGTGGTGCAACAGGGTACTAGAGCCTCCATGCCTGCCTGTATCACATCTTGTATCCAAGCTAGAGGCGGTACAACAGGGTACTAGACCTGGCATGCCGACCTGTATCACATCTTGTATCCAAGCTAGAGGTGGTACAACAGGGTACTAGAGCCTCCATGCCTGCCCCTATCACATCTTGTATCCAAGCTAGAGGCGGTGCAACAGGGTACTAGGACCTCCATGCCTACCCATATCAGATCTTGTATCCAAGCTAGAGGTGATACAACAGAGTACTAGAACCTCCATGCCCACCCATATTGAATCTTGTATCCAATCTAGAGGTAGTGCAACAGGGTACTAGAGTCTCCATGCCTGCCTGACCTGGCATGCCAACCTGTATCACATCTTGTATCTAAGCTAGAGGTGGTACAACAGGGTACTAGAGTCTCCATGCCTGCATGTATCACATCTTGTATCCAAGCTAGAGGTGGAACTAGAACCTCCATGCCCACCCTATTACATCTTTTATCCAAGCTAGAAGCGGTACAGCAGAGTACTAGAGCCTCTATGCCCGCCCATGTCACATCTTGTATCCAAGCTAGAGGTGGTACAACAGGGTACTAGGACCTCCATGCCCACCCATATCACATCTTGTATTTAAGCTAGAAGCGATACAGCAGGGTACTAGAGCCTCCATGCCTGTCAGTGTCACATCTTGTATCCAAGCTAGAGGCGCTACAACAGGGTACTGGAGTCTCCATGCCTGCCTGCATCGCATCTTGTATCCAAGCTTGAGGTGGTACAACAGGGTACTAGAACCTCCATGCCCACCCGTATCACATCTTGTATTCAAGCTAGAAGCAGTACAGCAGGGTGCTAGAGCCTCTATGCCCGCCCATATCACATCTTGTATCCAAGCTAGAGGCGGTGCAACAGGGTACTAGAGCCTCTATGCCCGCCCGAATCATATCTTGTATCCAAGCTAGCGGTGGTCCAACAGGGTACTAGAGCCTCCATGCCCGCCCGTATCACATCTTGTATCCAAGCTAGAAGTGGTGCAACAGGGTACTAGGACCTCCATGCCCACCCATACACATCTTGTATCCAAGCTTGAGGTGGTACAGCAGGGTACTAGAACCTCCATGCCCACCCGTATCACATCTTGTATCCAAGCTGGAAGTGGTACAACAGGGTACTAGAGCCTCCATGCCCGCCTGCATCACATCTTGTATCCAAGCTAGAGGTGGTACAACAGGGTACTAGAGCCTCCATGCCCGCCCGCATCACAGCTTGTATCCAAGCTAGAGGCGGTACAACAGGGTACTAGAGCCTCCATGCCCGCCCACATCAAATCTTGTATCCAAGCTGGAGGTGGTCCAACAGGGTACTAGAGCCTCCATGCCCGCCCACATCAAATCTTGTATCCAAGCTGGAGGTGGTCCAACAGGGTACTAGAGCCTCCATGCCCGCCCGCATCACAGCTTGTATCCTAGCTAGAGGCGGTACAACAGGGTACTAGAGCCTCCATGCCCGCCCACATCAAATCTTGTATCCAAGCTGGAGGTGGTCCAACAGGGTACTAGAGCCTCCATGCCCGCCCGCATCACATCTTGTATCCCAGCTAGAAGTGGTCCAACAGGGTACTAGAGCCTCCCTACAAGGATCAGTTCTCCACAATAAATGCTCCTTTCGCTCTGATACTGTAATCACTGACTATGTTACTGTCACAGTTTCATCCTTCCCACAACCGGTATCTGTATTCTGGTCCCGTCTTCTGCTTTTCGGAAAGACATATATTTTGTGAACTAACTCAGTTTATTAGTAGCTGCTGATATCTGCGCTCGACTCCGGAGAAGCGTCTCGTACTGTGACACATTGTTCTCTCAAGGTTCCTTTATATATGGCGATTATCGCCCAAATAATTCCTGGAAACAGCAGTTTCAAGTGATGGTTATCCCGTAAACGCGCGGCCACTGACAAGGCATTGAGCGATTCTCCAAGTCGCTTGGTTTTTAGCTTACCTTAAAAATGAGCGCCTGTCGGCTTGGGTGAACAGGCAGTCGCTCATTGCTGAAGTACTGCCTGATTGCTGAGAATGGAGACGGCGGCTGGAAGAGATCTTTGGCGCGCCATGCCTCCATTCTCTGTGTGAAGGGACAGGACAGATAGTCGTCCTACGTAAGCGTAGCTTCAGCTTATTTTGCACCTTGACAGGCATTTAAAGGTACAGTAGAGTTCTAGTGTTTATTGTCCGTTTGCTCTGTAGCTGAATGCAGTCTCTTTGTCCCCCACTATCAGCCATTGCAGGTTGGAGAGAGACTAATAGGGTCTTACCAGCATAACAAGTTTTCCCCTGTCCACAGGATCAGGTGTGAGTAAATGCGTTTTTTTCTTGCACATTTGTGCGTACAAAATACCCGCAGCCACGGTCCCGTACATTGTAATCAGCCTAATTAGTTTTATATGTACAATTGTGCAGGTAAATAGAAAACGCTACTTTTGCGTGCCAAAATACGTGCTTGTGAACTAACCCATTGAAATCACTGGGTTCTACTCACTGCGCATTGCGTACATAGATATACGCGCAATTGCGGTTGTGTGAATCCGGACTAAGGGCGACTTCACATGGGCGTATGTCCAAGTGCACTCCGCTCAGTGCAACATATTTGCCCTAAGAATAAGAATTATTTTTGCTCGCATATTGGCGTATTTTACAGTTTTTTTGAGGTCACAAGGTATGTTTTTTTGTGCATGGGACACAACCATGCCCCGATCATATTGGCGTATTTTACAGATTTTTGAGGTCACAAGGCATGTTTTTTTGTGCATGGGACACAACCATGCCCCGATTTAAATAGCTATTTAGCCTAATGAGTTCCAGGTATGTTGTTCTTCCATTGGAATTGCGAAGCATATTGCACATTGCCTGGCTTATTGTACACACCCTATAGACTTCTATGGGGACATTTGGTGCGCAAATGCACACAAAAGCAGAGCATGCTGCTTTATTTTTCCGCACATGCAAAAAAAGGAAATATGAACAGACCAATTGATATCAATGGGGTTTATTCTCTGCGTTTTGCGCATACATATACGCTTGTGACACTGCGTTACGTCTTGAGTTGAATCTGATAATGCCTGTATGATGTTGCAGCCTTGTCACATCTGAAGAAATAAGGGTTAACGCCATTCATATAACAAGGGCCGCTAATTACTGCTTATGTTCTGTGAGTGCTGCGCCCAGCTTGGTGCAGGGGCGGTGGGGGCGTCTACGTGCGGCACTGCAACTGAATGAAAAAATGCACCAGGGTTCGCCGCCTCATTCAGCTGTTCTGGAATGTCAGGCAGAAAATATACGAACAAACCATTCACAAAATGATCCAGGCGGAGGACATCATCATGTCTAGAGCAGAAATCGTGACATCTTAACCCTTCATATTAGGAATGTCTGCTCTATGTGTGGGATATTTCAGAATGATATACAGTACTGCTTACCTCTCTTTTTCTGTATGTATGAATGTATGCATAGGACTATATACTGGTCTTCTGTATGTATAGTATCACTTACTGCACTATTTCCATATGTATCGATGGAGGCACAGTACTATATACTGTTCTGCTGTATGTATAGTACCACTTACTGCACTATTTCCATACGTATTGATGGAGGCACATTACTATATACTGGTCTTCTGTATGTATAGTACCTCTTACTGCACTATTTCCGTACGTATCGATGGAGGCACAGGACTATATACTGGTCTTCTGTATGTATAGTACCACTTACTGCACTATTTGCATACGTATTGATGGAGGCACAGGACTATATATATACTGGTCTGCTGTATGTATACTACCACTTACTGCCCTATTTCTGTATGTATCGATGGATGCACAGGACTATATAGTAGCCTTCTGTATGTATAGTAGCACTTACTGCACTATTTCTGCATGTATCGATGGATGCACAGGACTATATACTAGCCTTCTGTGTGTATACTACCACTTACTGCACTATTTCCGTATGTGTGCATGGATACACAGGACTATTTACTGGTCTTCTGTATGTATACTACCACTTACTGCACTAATTCCGTATGTGTGCATGGATACACAGGACTATTTACTGGTCTTCTGTATGTATACTACCACTTACTGCACTATTTCCTTTTTCATCAATGGAGGCACAGGACTATATACTAGCCTTCTGTATGCATAGTACCACTTACTGCACTATTTCCATGTGTGTGCATGGATGCACAGGACTATATACTGGTCTTCTGTTTGTATAGTACTACTTACTGCACTTTTGTATACATGGAGAGATATACAACTACCATGTACTCGACTAGATGTACAGTACTGTATTCTCTTCTATATGTATGCACAGAACCACTTGCTACCCTTCTATATGTATGGATACACAGTGCCACTTACTGTTCTTCTATACAGTACCACATTGCTCCTTCTCTGTATGTATGGACGAATGCGATGCACAGTACCACCTACTGATGTTTTAGTAGATGCAATGCACTATATTCATAGAACTACTCTTCTTCTGTATGTATTGATGGATGCACAGGGCTACTTGCTGTTCTACTTTATATATGGCCATGCATCTACGCAGCAGCAGGAACTAGTGGTAACCTTGCACAGAAGGAACTAGTGATATCTTAGCACAGGATCGAGGTCAGGAGCATTAATTTCCAGCAAGATTGCGGTCAGTAGCAGTAACTTCCTGCAGGATTGAGTAAAAAGCAGTAACTTCCTGTAGCATTGAGATCAGGAGCTGTAACCTCTGCAGGATTGGAGTCTGGAGTGGTAGCCCTCTGCAGGTTTGGGGTTTGTATCAGTGACTCTTTGCATGGTTGGGTTGAGGAGCGTAAAGAGTTCTTGCACGATCAGGGTCAGGAGCATTAAGTTTCTGCAGGATAGAGATAGGGAGCAGTAACCTTCTTTCAGGATCAGTGACTTTCCACAGGATGTAAATAAGGAGAAGTAATATTCTGCAGGAGCGGTAACATCCTGCAGGGTAGAGGTCAGGAAAATTTACTTCATGTAGGATCAAGGTCAGGAATGGTGGCCTTCTGCAGGATGGGTCAGGAGCACTACCTTCCTCTGGGATTGGTTTCAGGAGCAGTACTTTTCTGCAGGATTAAGGTCAAGAGCAATTGCTTTCTGTAGGATCACAGTCAGAAGCATTAACTTCCTGCAGTATTGCAATGAGGATCAGTAATTTTTTGTAAGGTTAGGGTCAGCAGGAGCAAGTTCCTGCAGAATTGGGGTGAGGTGTAGTAAGTTCCTGCAGGATAGCGGTCAGGAACTATAACTTCCTGATCAATTGGGATCAGGGGCAGCAACTTTCTGCTGGATTGGGATCGAGAGTGGTAACTTCCTTCTGGTTCAAAGTCAAGAGCAGTTAGTTCCTGGAAGATTCAGGTCAGGACTGGGTTCAGAAGCAATCATTTCTAGCAGGATTATGTTCAAGAGCAGCAGCTTTCTGCACGATCAGCTTTAAAATCAGTAGTTTCCTGCAGGATCATGGTCAGGAACAGTTACTTCCTTCAGGATCAGGGTAGGAACCAGTAACTTCCTACAACATTGAGGTCAACAGTTGTGATTTCCTTCCGGATTGGAGTTATGAGCAGTAATGTCCTGTAAGATCAGGTTAGCAGCAGTGACTTCCTGCAGCATGTGGGTCAGAAGTATTAGCTTCCTGCAGAAGGTATGTCAAGAATAGCAACTTTTTGTGGAATTGGTGTGCGGAACAGTAATGTCCTACAGCATCAATAATAGAAAGAAAAACGTAATGCAGGATCGGTGTGTGGAGCAATGACTGCTGCAGCATCCGGATCGGCAGTGGCAACTTCCTGCTGAGTTATGGTCAAGAGCGGTAACTTTTTGCAGGAATGAAATTAGGAGTGATAACTTACTGGAGGATCAGGGTCAGGAGCTGTAACTTCCTGCAGGATCGCGGTCGGGAGCTGTAACGTCCTGCAGGATCAGGGTCGGGAGCTGTAACGTCCTGCAGGATCAGGGTCGGGAGCTGTAACTTCCTGCAGGATCAGGGTCGGGAGCTGTAACTTCCTGCAGGATCAGGGTCGGGAGCTGTAACTTCCTGCAGGATCGGGGTCGGGAGCTGTAACTTCCTGCAGGATCGGGGTCGGGAGCTGTAACTTCCTGCAGGATCGGGGTCGGGAGCTGTAACTTCCTGCAGGATCGGGGTCGGGAGCTGTAACTTCCTGCAGGATCGGGGTCGGGAGCTGTAACTTCCTGCAGGATCGGGGTCGGGAGCTGTAACTTCCTGCAGGATCGGGGTCGGGAGCTGTAACTTCCTGCAGGATCGGGGTCGGGAGCTGTAACTTCCTGCAGGATCAGGGTCGGGAGCTGTAACTTCCTGCAGGATCGGGGTCGGGAGCTGTAACTTCCTGCAGGATCAGGGTCGGGAGCTGTAACTTCCTGCAGGATCAGGGTCGGGAGCTGTAACTTCCTGCAGGATCAGGGTCGGGAGCTGTAACTTCCTGCAGGATCAGGGTCGGGAGCTGTAACTTCCTGCAGGATCAGGGTCGGGAGCTGTAACTTCCTGCAGGATCAGGGTCGGGAGCTGTAACTTCCTGCAGGATCAGGGTCGGGAGCTGTTACTTCCTGCAGGATCAGGGTCGGGAGCTGTAACGTCCTGCAGGATCAGGGTCGGGAGCTGTTACTTCCTGCTTGATCAGGGTCGGGAGCTGTTTCTTCCTGCAGGATCAGGGTCGGGAGCTGTTACTTCCTGCAGGATCAGGGTCGGGAGCTGTTACTTCCTGCAGGATTGGGAGCTGTAACGTCCTGCAGGATCAGGGTCGGGAGCTGTTACGTCCTGGAGGATCAGGGTCAGGAGCTGTTTCTTCCTGCAGGATCAGGGTCGGGAGCTGTTACTTCCTGCAGGATCGGGAGCTGTAACGTCCTGCAGGATCAGGGTCGGGAGCTGTTACTTCCTGCAGGATCAGGGTGGGGAGCTGTTACTTCCTGCAGGATCAGGGTGGGGAGCTGTTACTTCCTGCAGGATCAGGGTCGGGAGCTGTTACTTCCTGGAGGATCAGGGTCAGGAGCTGTTACTTCCTGGAGGATCAGGGTCAGGAGCTGTTTCTTCCTGCAGGATCAGGGTCGGGAGCTGTTACTTCCTGCAGGATCAGGGTCGGGAGCTGTTACTTCCTGCAGGATCGGGAGCTGTAACGTCCTGCAGGATCAGGGTCGGGAGCTGTTACTTCCTGCAGGATCAGGGTGGGGAGCTGTTACTTCCTGCTGGATCAGGGTGGGGAGCTGTTACTTCCTGCAGGATCCGGGTCGGGAGCTGTTACTTCCTGGAGGATCAGGGTCAGGAGCTGTTACTTCCTGGAGGATCAGGGTCAGGAGCTGTTACTTCCTGGAGGATCAGGGTCAGGAGCTGTAACTTCCTGGAGGATCAGGGTCAGGAGCTGTAACTTCCTGCAGGATCAGGATCAGGAGCTGTTACGTCCTGGAGGATCAGGGTCAGGAGCTGTAACTTCCTGCTTCATCAGGGTCGGGAGCTGTTACTTCCTGCTTAATCAGGGTCGGGAGCTGTTACTTCCTGCAGGATCAGGGTCGGGAGCTGTTACTTCCTGCAGGATCAGGGTCGGGAGCTGTTACTTCCTGGAGGATCAGGGTCAGGAGCTGTAACTTCCTGCAGGATCAGGATCAGGAGCTGTAACTTCCTGGACTGTTTGGGACATTTAAAAGGCCGCACACTATTTCATGCACTTGTCAGTTTGGTATAATGAGGCGATACATTTGTTGGTGTCAGCCGTTTCTGTTATTTGTGCTATCTTGTGATAAAGCGTGAGCCTCTGTATGGCCCTTCTACAATTGTGCTGTGCAGACGGATTTCCTTCAGCGTGCTCCACCGTGTCATCTATGCAGCAGTTGGTGCAATGATTAATGTGAATGACTGACATGACAGGAGATCTCATTGTATCTTAGAGCGCTCAACCCCCCCCCCCCCCCTCTTCTTGTTTGTCTCGTCATCCCATGACATGTCCTTAATGTGGTGTTCCGCGGGGGCCACATTGGAGCATCTATAAGGAAACCTGCAATCACTATGCCATGCCCTCCACCTATGACAAACCTCTTTTGACAGCAAGAGACAGATTCTCGCCTGGAGGTCCCCAAATCAGCGCAGAACAGGAGAATTAAACTAATAGTACAAAGCAGCCAAGTCTGCAAATAACTGACAGCTAGGAATAGAGGAGTTGTACTGAGTCAGGTGAATATGTAAAGAACAGCAGAATATGTACTGCACAATATATGTATATACAGAAAGAGAGAAGTAGCAATATTGTAGTATGTGTATATACAGAATTAGAAAAGTATTAGTGTATTACACAAATAGAATAAGGCTGGGTTCACACAGGATGGATTTCCAGCAGAATTCACGCGGAATGGTCGCACTGAAAATCTGCGAAAATTACGCTGGAAAACCGTAACCGCAGGTTTTGGAGCAGCTTCGCCACCTTCATTTACGCTGTGGCCATCTCTCCCCATAGAGAGGAGAGAGGCCACTGCGGAAAAAAAAATTGAGATGCTGCGTCTTTAATTTCCACTCCGCAAGGCCGTTTTCACACGGTTTTGCCGCAACGGATTGTCCGCATTTTTGCAAAATCTCGTCCACTTTGCTGGCTAATCCCAGGATTAGGAGGCGCGTACGGAATTTCCGTGTGGACAATCTGCATGGAAATTCTGCAGCAAAAGTGTCCCGTGTGAACCCAGCCTAAGTGATACAGAAGAGCGCAGTGTGCACACATACTCAAATATTGAGAATTACACTCAGTCTAAAGGACAAGAGTAGTGGTACTGTGTAGTGTCCATATATACAGAATAAGAGAATATACTGAGAATTACACCAGCATACAGGACAAGAGAAGTGGTACTGTGCAGTGTCCATATATACAGAATAAGGGAATATACTGAGAATTACACCCCGCATACAGAACAAGAGAAGTGGTACTGTGTAGTATCCATATATACAGAATAAGGAAATATACTGAGAATTACACCAGCATACAGGACAAGAGAAGTGGTACTGTGTAGTGTCCATATATACAGAATAAGAGAATATACTGAGAATTACACCCAGCATACAGGACAAGAGAAGTGGTAGTGTGTAGTGTCCATATATACAGGATAAGAGAATATACTGAGAATTACACCCAACATACAGGACAAGAGAAGTGTTACTGTGTAGTGTCCATATATATATAGAATAAGGGAATATACTGAGAATTACACCCCGCATACAGAACAAGAGAAGTGGTACTGTGTAGTGTCCATATATACAGAATAAGGAAATATACTGAGAATTACACCAGCATGCAGGACAAGAGAAGTGGTACTGTGTAGTGTCCATTTATACAGAATAAGAGAATATACGAAGAATTAATCCAGCATACGGGACAAGAGAAGTGGTACTATGTAGTGTCCATGTATACAGAATAAGGGAATATACTGAGAATTACACCCAGCATACAGGACAAGAGATGTGGTACTGTGTAGTATCCATATATACAGAATAAGAGAATATACTGAGAATTATACCAGCATACAGGACAAGAGAAGTGGGACTGTGTAGTGTCCATATATACAGAATAAGGGAATATACTGAGAATTACACCCAGCATACAGGACAAGAGAAGTGGTGGTGTGTAGTGTCCACATATACAGGATAAGGGAATATACTGAGAATTACACCAGCATACAGGACAGGAGAAGTGGTGGTGTGTAGTGTCCATATATACAGAATAAGGGAATATACTGAGAATTACACCCATCATACAGGACAGGAGAAGGGATACTGTGTAGTGTCCATATATACAGAATAAGGGAATATACTGAGAATTACACCAGTATACAGGATAAGAGAAGTGGTACTGTGTAGTGTCCATATATACAGAATAAGGGAATTTACTGAGAATTACACCCAGTATACAGGACAAGAGAATTGAGAATTACACTCAGTCTAAAGGACAAGAGTAGTGGTACTGTGTAGTGTCCAAATATACAGGATAAGGGAATATACTGAGAATTACACCAGCATACAGGAGAGGAGAATTGGTACTGTGTAGTGTCCATATATACAGAATAAGAGAATATACTGAGAATTACACCCAGCATAAAGGACAAGAGAAGTGGTACTGTGTAGTGTCCATATGTACAGAATAAGGGAATATACTGAGAATTACACCCAGCATACAGGATAATAGAAGTGGTACTGTGTAGTGTTCATATATACAGAATAAGGGAATATACTGAGAATTACACCCAGCATACAACTCAAGAGAAGTGGTACTGTGTAGTGTCCATATATACAGAATAAGAGAATATACTGAGAATTACACCCAGCATACAGGACAGGAGAAGTAGTACTGTGTAGTGTCCATATATACAGAATAAGGGAATATACGGAGAATTACACCAGCATGTAGGACAAGAGAAGTCGTACTGAGTAGTGTCCATATATACAGAATAAGGGAATATACTGAGAATTACACCCAGCATAAAGGACAAGAGAAGTGGTACTGTGTAGTTTCCAAATATATAGGAGAAGGGAATATACTGAGAATTACACCAGCATACAGGACAAGAGAAGCGGTACTGTGTATTGTCCATATACACAGAATAAGGGAATATACTGAGAATTACACCAGCATATAGGACAAGAGAAGTCGTACTGTGTATTGTCCATATATACAGAATAAGGGAATATACTGAGAATTACACCCAGCATACAGCTCAAGAGAAGTGGTACTGTGTAGTGTCCATATATACAGAGTAAGGGAATATACTGAGAATTACACCAGCATACAGGACAAGAGAAGTGGTACTGTATAGTGTCCCTATATACAGAATTAAGGAATACACTGAGAATTACACCAGCATACAGGACAAGAGAAGTGGTACTGTGTAGTGTCCATATATACAGAATAAGGGAATATACTGAGAATTACACCCAGCATACAGCTCAAGAGAAGTGGTACTGTGTAGTTTCCAAATATATAGGATAAGGGAATATACTGAGAATTACACCAGCATACAGGACAAGAGAAGTGGTACTGTGTAGTGTCCATATAGACAGAATAAGGGAATATACTGAGAATTACACCAGCATACAGGACAAGAGAAGTGGTACTGTGTAGTGTCCATATATACAGAATAAGGGAATATACTGAGAATTACACCCAGCATACAGGACAGGAGAAGTAGTACTGTGTAGTGTCCATATATACAGAATAAGGGAATATACTGAGAATTACACTGAGCATACAGGACAAGAGAAGTGGGACTGTGTAGTGTCCATATATACAGAATAAGGGAATATACTGAGCATTACACTAGCATACAGGACAAGAGAAGTGGGACTGTGTAGTGTCCATATATACAGAATAAGAGAATATACTGAGAATTACACCAGCATACAGGACAAGAGAAGTGGTACTGTGTAGTGTCCATATATACAGAATAAGGAAATATACTGAGAATTACACCCAGCATACAGCTCAAGAGAAGTGGTACTGTGTAGTGTCCATATATATAGAATAAGGGAATATACTGAGAATTACACCCAGCATACAGGACAGGAGAAGTAGTACTGTGTAGTGTCCATATATACAGAATAAGGAAATATATTGAGAATTACACCCAGTATACAGGACAGGAGAAGTGGTACTGTGTAGTGTCCAAATATACAGGATAAGGGAATATACTGAGAATTACACCAGCATACAGGAGAGGAGAAGTGGTACTGTGTAGTGTCCATATATACAGAATAAGAGAATATACTGAGAATTACACCCAGCATAAAGGACAAGAGAAGTGGTACTGTGTAGTGTCCATATATACAGAATAAGGGAATATACTGAGAATTACACCCAACATACAGGACAAGAGAAGTGGTACTGTGCAGTGTCCATATAGACAGAATAAGGGAATATACTGAGAATTACACCCAACATACAGGACAAGAGAAGTGGTACTGTGCAGTGTCCATATAGACAGAATAAGGGAATATACTGAGAATTACACCCAACATACAGGACAAGAGAAGTGGTACTGTGTAGTGTCCATATAGATAGAATAAGGGAATATACTGAGAATTACTCCCAGCATACAGGATAAGAGAAGTAGTACAGTGTAGTGTCTGTATATACAGAATAAGGGAATATACTGAGAATTACACTCAGCATACAGGACAAGAAAAGTGGTACTCTGTAGTCTCCATATATACAGAATAAGGGAATATACTGAGAATTACACCAGCATACAGGACAAGAGAAGTGGTACTGTGTAGTGTCCATATATACAGGATAAGGGAATATACTGAGAATTACACCCAGCATACAGGACAAGGGAAGTGGTACTGTGTAGTGTCCATATATACAGGATAAGGGAATATACTGAGAATTACACCCAGCATAGAGGACAACAGAAGTTCTGTGCAATATTCTAACTGTAAGATGTTACTTAGTTTTTGTAACTTTTACTATGCAGTCATAGCAGTTGCTGTAGAAATTCACAGGAGGCAGTTGAGTATTGGCCTTCCTTGCAGATATTTTAGATTCCTTCCTCTCGTGTTTGGGATGAGTTTCCTGAGTATTTTCTGGTAATTAATCCTCTGTTGACGTCTTGCATGTTCGAAATCGTTTCACAATACAGAGTCACAGGACTGCGTTCACCAGTGTACAGAAAGAGGAAGCCACCGCCCAACAGCAAAAGTAACCCTTTTAATGACTTGTAGATGGAAGTATAACCTGCTGTTCACAAATAACTTTCATTTCCTTTGACTGGGGTGAATACCATCACAGGCATCTTGTAACCAGCAGACCAAAATTTACTCTATAGCTTTAAGAAATTCATCCACAGTTCCCATACAGTGATATCTCACAGGCTATATAATAATCATCCAAAACCTCCTGATTCATGAATAGAATTTCAGAGCAGCAGTGTAGACTGACATATAGATATGTAAAGCAGTAGTAGAGCTACATTTATACATAAGTGAGACCAAAAAACTGCTAGTTTAGCACAGTGGTAGGAAACCACATTTGCTGTAGGATCTGTGAGCTTACACCTGCACAGTACAGTCCGCAAGTGATCACATTAGAGATGAGCGAACGTACTCGTCCGAGCTTGATACTCGTTCGAGTATTAGCGTGTTCGAGATGCTCGTTACTCATGACGAGTACCACGCGATGTTCGAGTTACTTTCACTTTCATCTCTGAGACGTTAGCGTGCTTTTCTGGCCAATAGAAAGACAGGGAAGGCATTACAACTTCACCCTGCGACGTTCAAGCCCTATACCACCCCCCTGCAGTGAGTGGCTGGCGAGATCAGGTGTCACCCGAGTATATAAATCGGCCCCTCCCGCGGCTCGCCACAGATGCGTTCTGACAGAGATCAGGGACAGTGCTGCTGGTGCCGGAGTTGCTATAGGGAGAGTGTTAGGAGTTATTTTAGGCTTCAAGAACCCCAACGGTCCTTCTTAGGGCCACATCTAACCGTGTGCAGTAGTGTGGAGGCTGCTTTTTGCAGTGTTGCACTTTTTTTTTTTTTGTATATCGGCCGTGCAGAGCATTGCGCCCTGCAGTAATTATACATAGTCCAGGGCCAGTACTGGTGGTGAGGCAGGGACAGAAGACATATTTATTGAATATAGGCAGTGGGCCTTTCCAAAAACATTTGGGAAAAAAAATCTATTTGCGCTGCCTGTGACTGTCCTCAGTGTACTGGGTCTGTGCTGGGGGTAGTTGTCCTCCTAATTCATACGCAGCCAGCTAAGTGTTACAGCAGGCTTGCGCAAAATTATTTCCTGGCTCTGTGTTGGCTGTTACATCACCGCTGTATTTCAGTCCACAGTGCAACAGTCTGCAGTTATTTTACATACCCCAGGGCCAGTAGTGGTGAGGCAGGGACAGAAGACATATACAGTGTATATAGGCAGTGGGCCTTTCCAAAAACATTTGGGAAAAAAAATCTATTTGGGCTGCCTGTGACTGTCCTCAGTGTACTGGGTCTGTGCTGGGGGTAGTTGTCCTCCTAATTCATACGCAGCCAGCTAACTGTTACAGCAGGCTTGCGCAAAATTATTTCCTGGCGTTCCGTAAGCGAAGTCAGCCTCCAACCACAGGCCAATAAGTGGCACATTTAATTACAGCGTTCTGTTTCTGCATTAATGGTAATACAGCATGCTGAGGGGTAGGGGTAGGCCTAGAGGACGTGGACGCGGGCGAGGACGCAGAGGCCCAAGTCAGGGTGTGGGCACAGGCCGAGCTCCTGATCCAGGTGTATCGCAGCAGACTGCTGCGGGATTAGGAGAGAGGCACGTTTCTGGCGCCCCCACATTTATCTCACAATTAATGGGTCCACGCGGTAGACCTTTATTAGAAAATGAGCAGTGTGAGCAGGTCCTGTCGTGGATGGCAGAAAGTGCATCCAGCAATCTATCGAACACCCAGAGTTCTGCGCCGTCCACTGCTGCAACTCTGAATCCTCTGGCTGCTGCTCCTCCTTCCTCCCAGCCTCCTCACTCCATTAAAATGACACATTCTGAGGAGCAGGCAGACTCCCAGGAACTGTTCCCGGGCCCCTGCCCAGAATGGGCAGCAAGGGTTCCGAATCCTCTCCCACTGGAGGAATTTGTCGTGACCGATGCCCAACCTTTTGAAAGTTCCCAGGGTCCGGGGGATGAGGCTGGGACTTCCGGCAACTGTCTCAAGACCTTTCAGTGGGTGAGGAGGACGATGACGATGAGACACAGTTGTCTATCAGTGAGGTAGTAGTAAGGGCAGTAAGTCCGAGGGAGGAGCGCACAGAGGATTCTGAGGAAGAGCAGCAGGACAATGAGGTGACTGATCCCCCTGGTTTGCTACACCTACTGAGGACAGGTCTTCAGAGGGGGAGGCAAGGGCAGCAGCAGGGCAGGTTGCAAGAGGCAGTGCGGTGTCCAGGGGTAGAGGCAGGGCCAGACCGAATAATCCACCAACTGTTTCCCAAAGCGTCCCCTCGCGCCATGCCACCCTGCAGAGGCCGAGGTGCTCAAAGGTCTGGCAGTTTTTCACTGAGAGTGCAGACGACCGACGAACAGTGGTGTGCAACCTGTGTCGCGCCAAGATCAGCCGGGGAGCCACCACCACCAGCCTCACCACCACCAGCATGCGCAGACATTTGATGGCCAAGCACCCCACAAGGTGGGACGAAGGCCGTTCACCGCCTCCGGTTTGCACCGCTGCCTCTCCCCCTGTGCCCCAACCTGCCACTGAGATCCAACCCCCCTCTCAGGGCACAGGCACTACCGTCTCCTGGCCTGGACCCACACCCTCACCTCCGCTGTCCTCGGCCCCATCCACCAATGTCTGTCAGCGCACCGTCCAGCCGTCGCTAGCGCAAGTGTTGGAGCGCAAGCGCAAGTACGCCGCCACGCACCCGCACGCTCAAGCGTTAAACGTGCACATAGCCAAATTTATCAGCCTGGAGATGCTGCCGTATAGGGTTGTGGAAACGGAGGCTTTCAAAAGTATGATGGCGGCGGCGGCCCCGCGCTACTCAGTTCCCATCGCCACTACTTTTCCCGATGTGCCGTCCCAGCCCTGCACGACCACGTCTCCCGCAACATTGTACGCGCCCTCACCAACGCGGTTACTGCCAAGGTCCACTTAACAACAGACACGTGGACAAGCACAGGCGGGCAGGGCCACTATATCTCCCTGACGGCACATTGGGTGAATTTAGTGGAGGCTGGGACAGAGTCAGAGCCTGGGACCGCTCACGTCCTACCCACCCCCAGAATTGCGGGCCCCAGCTCGGTGGTGGTATCTGCGGCGGTGTATGCTTCCTCCACTAAACCACCCTCCTCCTCCTCCGCAACCTCTGTCTCGCAATCAAGATGTGTCAGCAGCAGCACGTCGGCAGCGGTCGGTGTCGCGCGGCGTGGCAGCACAGAGGTGGGCAAGCGTCAGCAGGCCGTGCTGAAACTACTCAGCTTAGGAGATAAGAGGCACACGGCCCACGAACTGCTGCAGGGTCTGACAGAGCAGACCGACCGCTGGCTTGCGCCGCTGAGCCTCCAACCGGGCATGGTTGTGTGTGACAACGGCCGTAACCTGGTGGCGGCTCTGCAGCTCGGCAGCCTCACGCACGTGCCATGCCTGGCCCACATCTTTAACTTGGTGGTTCAGCGCTTTCTGAAAAGCTACCCACGCTTGTCAGATCTGCTCGGAAAGGTGCGCCGGCTCTGCGCAGATTTCCGCAAGTCCCACACGGACGCTGCCACCCTGCGCACCCTGCAACATCGGTTTCATCTGCCAGTGCACCGACTGCTGTGCGACGTGCCCACACGGTGGAACTCTACGCTTCACATGTTGGCCAGGCTCTATGAGCAGCGTAGAGCTATAGTGGAATACCAACTCCAACATGGGCGGCGCAGTGGGAGTCAGCCTCCTCAATTCTTTACAGAAGAGTGGGCCTGGTTGGCAGACATCTGCCAGGTCCTTGGACACTTTGAGGAGTCTACCCAGATGGTGAGCAGCGATGCTGCAATCATTAGCGTCACCATTCCTCTGCTATGCCTCTTGAGAAGTTCCCTGCAAAGCATAAAGGCAGACGCTTTGCGCTCGGAAACAGAGGCGGGGGAAGACAGTATGTTGCTGGATAGTCAGAGCAGCCTCCTGTCTCTATCTCAGCGCGTTGAGGAGGAGGAGGAGGGGGAGGAGGATGAGGAGGAGGGGGAAGAGACAGCTTGGCCCACTGCTGAGGGGAACACATGCTGCTTGCCTAACATCCTTTCAGCGTGTATGGCCTGAGGAGGAGGAGGAGGAGGGTCCTGAAAGTGATATTCCTAGTGAGGACAGCCATGTGTTGCGTACAGGTACCCTGGCACACATGGCTGACTTCATGTTAGGATGCCTTTCTCGTGACCCTCGCGTTACACGCATTCTGGCCACTACGGATTACTGGGTGTACACACTGCTCGACCCACGGTATAAGGAGAACCTTTCCACTCTCATACCTGAAGAGGAAAGGGGTTCGAGAGTGATGCTATACCACAGGACCCTGGCGGACAAACTGATGGTAACATTCCCATCCGACAGCGCTAGTGGCAGAAGGTGCAGTTCCGAGGGCCAGGTAGCAGGGGAGGCGCGGAGATCAGGCAGCATGTACAGCGCAGGCAGGGGAACACTCTCTAAGGCCATTGACAGCTTTCTGGCTCCCCAGCAAGACTGTGTCACCGCTCCCCAGTCAAGGCTGAGTCGGCGGGAGCACTGTAAAAGGATGGTGAGGGAGTACGTAGCCGATCGCACGACCGTCCTCCGTGACGCCCCTGCCCCCTACAACTACTGGGTGTCGAAGCTGGACATGTGGCCTGAACTCGCGCTGTATGCCCTGGAGGTGCTTGCTTGTCCTGCGGCTAGCGTCTTGTCAGAGAGGGTGTTTAGTGCGGCTGGGGGAATCATCACAGATAAGCGTACCCGCCTGTCAACCGACAGTGCCGACAGGCTTACACTCATCAAGATGAACAAAGCCTGGATTTCCACAGACTTCTCTTCTCCACCAGCGGACAGCAGCGATACCTAAGCAATACGTAGGCTGCACCCGCGGATGGAAGCATCGTTCTCTATCACCATCAAAAACGGGGACCTTTTCGCTTCATCAATCTGTGTATAATATTCATCCTCCTCCTCCTGCTCCTCCTCCTGAAACCTGACATAATCACGCCGAACGTGCAATTTTTCTTAGGCCCACAAGGCTCAGTCATATAATTTTTGTAAACAATTTTTAGACGTTTCAATGCTCATTAAAGCGTTGAAACTTGCACCTGAACCAATTTTTATTTTAACTGGGCTGCCTACAGGCCTAGTTACAAATTAAGCCACATTAACCAAAGCGATTAATGGGTTTCACCTGCCCTCTTGGTTGGGCATGGGCAATTTTTCTGACGTACATTAGTACTGTTGGTACACCAATTTTTTGGGGCCCTCGCCTACAGTGTAATCCAATTAATTTTTTGCCCACCTGCATTAAAGCTGACGTTACATCAGCTGTGTTGGGCACTGCAATGGGATACATTTATGTACCGCCGGTGGGTTCCAGGGAGCCACCCATGCTGTGGGTCCACAGGGAGTTGTAACTGCATGTGTCTACTTCTAAAGAACCTCAGTCTGACTGGGGCATGCAGTGTGGGCCGAAGCCCACCTGCATTTAATCGGACGTTACCTCAGCTGTGATGGGCACTGCAATGGGATACATTTATGTACAGCCGGTGGGTTCCAGGGAGCCACCCATGCTGTGGGTGCACACGGAATTCCCATTGCGGAGTTGTACCTGCCTGTGACTATTTATAAAAAAACGCGGTCTGACTGGGGCATGCAGACACCTTGACAGAATGAATAGTGTGTGGCACATAGGTTCCCCATTGCTATGCCCACGTGTGCAGCTCCTGATGGCGGTGGCACAGGATTATATTTCTCATTGCTTCTGTACAGCATTGTGGGCTATCGCCCCGCCCCTTTTAAAGAGGGTTGCTGCCTGGCCCTGCCAACCCTCTGCAGTGTGTGCCTCCGGCTCCTCCTCATGGCAGACGCACTTATAAATAGACATAAGGGTGGTGTGGCATGAGTGCAGCTGAAGGCTGCGCAGGGACACTTTGGTGTGCGCTGTGGACACTGGGTCGTGCGGGGGGGGGGGGGTTGGGCAGCATGTAACGCAGGAGAAGTGGCAGCGGAGTGTCATGCAGGCTGTGATTGTGCTTTGTTGGAGGTAGTGTGGTGCTTAGCTAAGGTATGCATTGCTAATGAGGGCTTTTCAGAAGTAAAAGTTGTTAGGAGGGGGGGGGGGCCACTCTTGCCGCTATTGTGGCTTAATAGTGGGACCTGGGAACTTGAGATGCAGCCCAACATGTAGCCCCTCGTCTGCCCTATCAGTTGTTGTCATTCCCATCACTTTCTTGAATTGCCCAGATTTTCACAAATGGAAACCTTAGCGAGCATCGGCGATATACAAAAATGCTCGGGTCGCCCATTGACTTCAATGGGGTTCGTTACTCGAAACGAACCCTCGAGCATCGCGATAATTTCGTCCCGAGTAACGAGCACCCGAGCATTTTGGTGCTCGTTCATCTCTAGATCACATCAAAGTCAGAGGGAAAGTATGTCAAGGGGAAGCTTAATTGTATCACGGACAGTTCTGATTCTTTCTAATAGAATTTAGATAAGAATTTATCAAGATCCATGTGTAACATAGTCAAAAATGTTGTTTTTTTTTTCTTGCGCCAAATTTTTTTGTGCGCAATTAAGCTTGTGTGAATCCGACCTAAGCAGTATATACACATATATATAATTGTCTGCATAGTTGTTTTTTTTTTCCTTTTTCCCCCAATTTGTTTACTAACAAGAAAAATCGAGATTAAAATAGAGTGTCATCTATAAATTGCAAATAAATTGGGATTTTATTTTAGGTCAGGTTGCCCAGCCCTGCTGTCAGTGAATAGATATTATTAATTCCTGTGTGGATCTTATGCTCACATTATATGGTTTGTTACAATGTATCAGTGTGGATGAACCTCTGCAAGGTAAACAAACACAAGAGCTTGACAAGTCTCTCTTTCTCCTTGATTGTTTGTTACAGTTTGTCAGTGCAGGTAAAAGGTTACATTCTGGGATCTGCAAGTGTTTGTCCAGACTAGAAACACTGTAACAAACGCTCAGCTGTGTGAGCAGAACTAGGTCAGGAAGGTTCTCTGCCTCTGTTTGTAAAGAATGACTTGTCACTGACTACAATCAGAAATTCTCCGAAGACTAGGCAGTCTAAGGACGCCCCAAATTTATCACAGGGTGTTATGTGGGATGATCATTTAGACACTTTTGTCTCAGTTTGCACCTCCTGTTGATTGCCTTATTTGCACCTAATGTTTTGATACAATTTTGATGCACATTGTTGCATTTTCAGCCACAGTTCTTCTAGCTCGGTTGCACCCTTTCCCACTTGATCAGAGCTACTTGTCGAGTGAGGTGAGAGAAGAATCTAGTACACATAATAATGTGACATAAGGCATGTACGCCAGTTTGGAAATGCAAACTGAGCCAGAATTCTGGTGCATTTAGCTTAGTATATCTCTCCAAAGTCTTTTATAATGATGCAGAACTTGTCACCATTGCAATCTGTCATCAGGATACCGACATCAGTTTATGGAAGTCTACAAGCTGCACACAGGATACAGCATCCTGACCATTGCGTAGTAAAGGGTCTGTACCATGATGTAGGGGGTCACTGTGTCCCTGCTTAAGTTTAATGTGTGATCTTCATCTCACTGGAAGCACTTCTCAATAGGTTTATGACTGTAGATGAATCCGAGACCCCAGACAACTACAAAGGGCTGATAAAGGGCTGAGTGGGGTAACTGCTGCCCCAATAACCATGAGGCAGACCCCGCTATTAACTGGATTCGGATTTTTGAATATGATAATTTCTTTCAGGGAAAAATAACATATGGGAGGGGGGGATGTTTAGGCAGGGGAGGGGGGATGCTTCTCTACTTACACGTAAGTGTTTTATCTTATTAGGTAACATCTGTCTTTTTAGGATCAGCTGAGATTTGCAAATGGCTTGAATTGAGGTTACGATAAGGGGAGAAAGACTCTAAAGGAAATGGGGAAGTGATCAACAAGGGAAGAGGAAGACGAGGTGCAAATGAGGGGAAGAAGGGAGGGAAAAGGGGGCAACAAGGAAGAAGAAAGAGGTTAGGAAATGGGAAAGAGTGTACAAGGGGTAGCAATTGGAAGAGATGAAGAAGAGGGTTAAGGGAGGGAATGGACGGGGAAAGTGGAGAAGTAGTCTGGGAGGAGGGAACAAAAGAGAAATGTGCCCAGAGCAGATGACAGTAGGATGGGGAAGAGAGGGTGCAGAGGGGAAGAGAAGGGCAAGAGCAGGGGCGTACCTAAAGGCTAAGGGG
Organism: Eleutherodactylus coqui; assembly: GCF_035609145.1. Taxonomy (NCBI): domain Eukaryota; kingdom Metazoa; phylum Chordata; class Amphibia; order Anura; family Eleutherodactylidae; genus Eleutherodactylus; species Eleutherodactylus coqui. The sequence continues at coordinate 102,537,506 of NC_089849.1, forward strand.
CCCGGGTGCAAAAGTTCAGCTGCCCCCCCCCCCCTTACCATCTGTACCCGTACCTATACATAAACCGTGCTCATTTAGAAACATGATCTAGCCCCTTGGTGTAAGCCTTCTCATTATGACTCCTTTCCTTGACTACGTAACAACCTGTTGGTGATGTCATAGGCTGCTTTCACACGGCCGCAAAAGTTGTGCGAGATTTGTGCGTTGCAAGACGCACCAATCGCACATGAATATGAACCCTATTCTTTTGAATGCGATCATACACAGGAGCGATGTTTTTTTTGTTTTTCTCTGCATCGCACGAGAATCTGATGATGTGATGCGAGCTGGTTATAACACAACAACCCCTCACATCCGTGGGGGCGTCACACGTTGGGGAGTGTGATATGGGGCATAGTTTCACAGCCCAATATCAGACTCACTTGTGTGAAATTAGCCTAAGGCTGGCTGTACATGGCTGGATCTGCATTGTGGAATATTGAGCGGGCGTCCATCTACGGATTCCGCAGCACGTACCGCCCATAACAGGCTATGGAAAAGCGTTTTTTCCTCTACACGAGCGGAAAGCAATTGCGGTTTTCCGCTCACGGAGGAAAAATCATGGCGTGCTGTATTTTAGTGCAGATTCTGTATACAGTATATACCCAGGTTATACCAGCTGTACATATATAATTATATACAGGAGAGGTATAACCTATACCAGCTGTACATATATAATTATATACAGGAGATCTCCAGGTTACACCAGCATGGTACATATCACTATATACAGGATGTATACCCCCCTATATCCTTGTATATAGTGGTATGTCCCATGCTGGTGTAACCTGTGTATCTCCTGTATATAATTATATATATATATACAGGAGAGGTATAACTTATACCAGCTACACATATATAATTATATACAGGAGATACACAAGTTACACCAGCATGGTCTATATCACTATATACAGGCTGTAGAGCTTCTACCAGCTGTATATATATATATATATATATGAGATACACAAGTTACACCAGTATGGTACATATCACTATATACAGGATGTATATTCCCCTATATCCCTGTATATAGTGGTATGTCCCATGCTGGTGTAGCCTGTGTATTCCCTGTATATAATTATATATACACAGCTGGTATAACTTATACCAGCTATACATATATAATTACAATTCCTTCTCTACTCACCTCTGCAGCAGTCTCTGGGCAGCCTGTAATGGAAAGTCCCCCGTCGTTTGATCACATGACCAGAGCCTGGTCATGTGATCTGCAGCCACAGGTCCTCTCCCAGGTCCTGTGCATCCAGCACTCCGGAGGGCATATTAGCACTAACTGCTTAGGTTAAGCAGCGCTGCTGATTAGAGCCACCTAATTGGCTCTTCGGCACCACGTGACTACACAGCGTGCACTACACACTACACTTAAGCAGCACGGGGTTAGGTTTAGGGTTAGGGTTAGCTAAACCTAACCCTAAACCCCAACCCTAAACACTAACCCTAAACCTAACCCTAAACCCTAACCCTAAACCGTAACCCTAAACCTAACCCCATGCTGCTTAAGTGTAGTGTGTAGCGCACGTCTGCTTAACTGTATTGTGTAGTGCACGGCTGCTGAAGGCAATGCGCGTGCACGCTGTGTAGTCACGTGGTGCCGAAGAGCCAATCAGGTGGCTCTAATCAGCAGCGCTGCTTAGCCTAAGCAGTTAGTGCTAATATGCCTCCGGAGGTGAGTAGAGCCGCACTAGCCCCTCCCCCTGGTAATCGCTGTCCGGCAGAGACTGATAGACTGCAGCTGTGACCACTCACAGCTGCAGTCTACCAGTTGGAGGGCCGCACGCGGTGGGAGTCTGCAGCCTGTAATTGGCTGCCGACTCCACGTCTAACAGCCCTCCCCTCTGTGAGTGCCGACCTGCGGCGCTGCCTCCCGTCTCTCTCCTCTCCCTCCTCCTTTCTCCCTCCTCCCTTCTCAGCCATCATGCAGCCGACAGCGCCGGTCCCCTGGGCCCCCTCAGCTCAAGGGCCGGGTCGCCGTTGCGACCCCTGCTTCCCCCCACTGTACGCCAGTGCGCAAGAGGGTTTAGAGGAGGTGATGGGGAAAATGGAGAAGAGATCAGGAAGGGAGTGCGGGACAAAAGAGGGAGGGAACGGAGTAACAAGGACGATGAAGAAGGCAGAAAGGTTGCAAGGGGGCAATGGGTAAGGATCAGGAGGGGAGGAAGGAGATAGGTGCAAGAGATAAGGGAGAAGGGGAACAAATAAGAGAAGGGAACAGAGAAGGGGAAACATGTCAAGGAGAATTCATGTCATCAACGAAAAGATCAAAGGGAGAGAGGCTGCAGGGGACAATGGGGAGATATCTGGGGGGCGAGGGACAGGGAATAGAGAGTACAGAGGAGTATAGCGTAACAACAGAGAGGACATAGAAGTGGTCGTAGGGGGGCAAGCGAAAGACGGGAACTGCAGGAAAGAGGACACGAAAGAGGAAAGTATGGTAGAGGGGGAATTGGGGAATAGATAAGGAGGAAGGAAGGACAGGAATGAGTGGGTACGTAGGAGCAGTAAGTGGTCAGAAGGGAAATAAAGGGTATAGAGAGTACAAGGGGACAACAAGGCAGAACGGGCCCAGTAAGGTAATGCAGAATTAAACAAGAAAGGTGGACAAGGTCTACAGGTGTAACAAGGAAGATGGCAGAAAGGAGGAATGGTACAGGGCATTGCACTTGTTTCAGATCATGATGAACTTCTCATATCTCCAAAGTTTAGGAGCTTTTTGCACTTATTCTGCATTCATCAGTATTTTCATTCACCCTAGTTCTGAATATTGACTTGGGACCCCCAAGATCTGCTCCTCTATTTACTGCAGGGGTCCTGGCCTCTTCCGCTGTCTCATGTACAATTTTCAGTAAAAGGTCAATACATTGTGACTTGTGATGACTCTATTGCCCCACATCTGCCCACTTAGCTGGGGCACGGAGGGTTCACGTTCTCTCATTACTGCCTCCACTCCAAGTCTCAGTGTTTCCGATATCTCTGCCAAACGGGTCACAGAGGAGGCCATTTATTTTTAGTTTTCTCGACCTGATATGATCTCCCGGATGATGGAGACTTATATAACTGTGCCAAAGACAAAGCAATTAATCATTCTGAGAAGTTCTGTAATGTCCTAATGGAATCTTGGTATCAATTCCTCACCGTGTTCAAGATGTAAACAAGAATGTTTCCATTCACCAACAGCAAGCAGAGGCCGAGGTCGGATCCCACTTCTTTGCAAAAGCATATACAACCCAAAAAGCCTTAAAAAAACTATTGGAAAACTGCATTGTGTAGACCCTGCGTGACCCAGTCCTGCTCAAGCAACTGAGGGTTTTTACAGTTGTATCTGGTCCAGCCAATGCGCTAGGCCTCCTTCACATGGGTGTATTTGCACGCAAAAAATTTACGCACGAAATACGCAGACAATAGAACCCATTGATTTCAATGGGTTTGTTCACATTTCCGTATTTTGCGCGTGCATTTAGATTGTGGGGGGAAAAAATGCAGCTTGCTCTATCTTCATGCTCATTTGCACACCAAAGGTCCCCATAGAAATCAATGGGGAGAACACAAATATGCACGCAATACGCAAGGAGATGCGTGATATACTGCATATTTCCGCTGAAAAAAGAACACATCAGGAATTAGTTAGCCATTAGTACAGTAAAATACACTGATGCGCATGCAAAAAAAAAGTTTGTTCTGCCAAAAATGCAGCACTGAAGCGTGCGCAAATGCGCAAACGTTTGTTTGAAGGAGGCCTCAGCATGTTAGCCTGCAGTCCAGGACAGGAGAAATTGTGTTCCTGCTGTTAAAGGCTGATTTCACACCTGTGTTTGGGTCGGTTCAGGGTTTCCATCTCTTTGCTCCATTTTTGAATGCGAAAAACTGAAATAAAACGAAAAAAAAGTGGATCCGTTTTTTCCCCTATTGATTTCACTGGGGTTTAAAAAATGAGACGTTCTTCCATTCACTTCCGTTTCATCAGGCTTCCGTTTTTTTTAATGGAAAAATAACTCCGGTTTCCTTTTTTTTGGGACAAACAAACGGAAGACTTTCCCTTTCCTTTCCGTTTTTTTGAAACCCCATTGAAATCAATAGGCAAAAAAGAAAAACTGAACTGCTTTTTACAGTTTTATATCTATTTCTGTCCTCCAAAAAATGGAGAAGAGAGATTGAAACCTTGAACTGAGCCTAAGTGCTCCTTCAACTGGCGAGCGCGATATTGTGCCGTGAACCCTTCAACGCAAAAATCTTGCCCGATTTTCTCATTTGTGTGAAGCCCCCTAACGCAGGTGTGAAAGCAGCCTTGGCTAATCAGACTGAACTGCAGAGTGATACGTTATAGCGTTGCGTCCTTCAACGAGGTAACGCTATATCGTAGTAGAAAATACCTCCAGATTACAGCCTCTATTTCCAGTTCCGTACGGCTCTATTAATAAGTTTACACACGCTCGCTTCCAGCCATTGTTTGGAAGTCGCCATGCCGACGATGGTCAAATGTCCAGGGCAGGTCCCCGGGCCGCCCAATGAAACTAGAGACCTCTATTACTGGAATGACACTTTAACAGGTGCTCGTGGTGGCCTATCACATTCCGCGCCAAAAGTGTCACTATGTTCTTTCCATATAATCCATGCGCCATGCTTATCCCAGGAGGAGCTGTCACCGATCGCATCCCAGGAATGGAATGAGTGAAATTTATGAATTCACCTATAAAATGATACTTGGTTACACCTTTGGCGCAGGAAATGTTGCATAAACGCATTCTTATTATATGACAGGTGATTTATCCAGTGACATCTGGGGGAGGGGATTTGTGAAATTGCGTATTTTCAGGTGTAATCTAATATACAGTAAATAATTGGTTGCCCTCATTACAAGTTATTCCGGCACACCTAATTTGGGTCAGACCGCAAAATATGGCGCCACAAAACAAGGTTCTTGTAGATTTTTGCACACAGATTCAGTGAGGGCTCACTCTTATGAGCGTATTTGCGCAGTGTATTCCGCGCACAATTTTAGTGCATGTAACATGTAGTGAATAGAACCCATTCATCTCAATGGGTTAGTTCACAGGAACGTATTGTTTCACGCACTATAACCTATTTTGGTGTGTGTTACGCATCGGAATAGGCCATTGCAAAGGATGGGCTGATGCTATTACGTAATGAATCTGCAAGATACCTGTGTATGCACTGCAAATGCATGGACCCTTCTGCATATTTTTGTTTGCATTTGCATATTTGTGCGTACAAAAACCAGGAGTGGGTGAAATATGTAAGTGTAAGAGATTTCGGTCGCATAAATGCGCAATGTATTTACACGACTAAAGTGTGCTTACGCGCTTGTGAATAAGCCTTAAGTGGGAAAATTCCTGTTTACATTCTGAGACTGAAAACCCGTACTGACCTAATGATGCTCAGGGTATGTTACAGTGTATCAGTCTAGAACAGTGATTCTAAAGCGGGGTGTAGCGGTACCCTGGCGTTCCATGAGACCTCGCCAGGACTGCCGCGGCTCTCAGGCTGAGAATCAATCAGCTGCAGTTAAGATTTCCCCCCTTCCCTTCCTTTAGCTCACCGCCAACAGCAGATCAGGAAGTGCGGAAGTGACACCAATAGCTGGTTTTAGGGATAGTACTGCCTGTAAGACTGCATGCGGTGAGGTCGCATATTGTGTTGGGGAATTGGCGGTGAGGTCACACATTGTGTTTGGGGATCGGCGGTGAGGTCACACATTGTGTTTGGGGATCGGCGGTGAGGTCGCACATTGTATTTGGGGATTGGCGGTGAGGTCGCACATTGTGTTTGGGGATTGGCGGTGAGGTCGCACATTGTGTTTGGGGATTGGCGGTGAGGTCGCACATTGTGTTTGGGGATTGGCGGTGAGGTCGCACATTATGTTTGGAGATTGGCGGTGAGGTCTCATATTGTTGAAGCTTTTGCTGTTGTGAAAACTTTTTTGGTGCCCTAAAGTGAAATTTCTTTTCCAGGGGTGCCCTGACACTGAAATGGTTGGGAAACACTGGTCTGGGTGATCCTCTGTGAGGTAAACCCATCAGCAGTGCAAATCTGTCCGCTATCCTATTGGGGTCCTTTTACACTGAACGATAATTGTTTAGATTCTCACTGGATTGCGGGAATCTAAACAATAAGTAGTCCATGTAATTACCGGCAGCGACTGAAGAGCAAAAAATAATTAGTTTGTTGTTCAGTTTCTGCAGGTGTAAAAGTCAAACGATGATCAACCCGTGTAAATTGGCAGCTGTTCATCTATAAACGACGGGACATTTACTGTGGAGGTGGGTGGCGGACCCGGAATGATTTCTGGCCCGCTCCACCTCCATTCACTGAGCGATCCCGGAATGATCTCTGGCCCGTTCCGCCTCCGCTCACTGAGCGATCCCCAAACGATCTCCGGCCGGCTCCGCCTCCATTCACTGAGCGATCCCCAAAGATCTCCGGCCCGCTCCGCCTCCATTCACTGAGCGATCCCCAAACGATCTCCGGCTCGCTCCACCTCCATTCACTGAGCGATCCCCAAACGATCTCCGGCTCGCTCTACCTCCATTCACTGAGCGATCCCCAAACGATCTCCGGCTCGCTCCACCTCCATTCACTGAGCAATCCCCAAATGATCTCCGGCTCGCTCCGCCTCCATTCACTGAGCGATCCCCAAAGATCTCCGGCCCGCTCTGCCTCCATTCACTGAGCGATCCCCAAACGATCTCCGGCCCGCTCCGCCTCCATTCACTGAGCGATCCCCAAGCGATCTCCGGCTCGCTCCACCTCCATTCACTGAGCGATCCCCAAATGATCTCCGGCTCGCTCTACCTCCATTCACTGAGCGATCCCCAAATGATCTCCGGCTCCCTCCGCCTCCATTCACTGAGCGATCCCCAAACGATCTCCGGCTTGCTCCACCTCCATTCACTGAGCGATCCCCAAATGATCTCTGTCCCGCTCCACTTCTATTCACAGATTGATCCCGGAACGATCTCTGTTCCGCTCCACTACTATTCACTGAGCGATCTCCAAACGATCTCCGACCCGTTCCGCCTCCATTCACTGAGCGATCCTCAAACGATCTCCGGCTCACTCTGCCTCCATTCACTGAGCGATCCCCAAACGATCTCCGGCTCCCTCCACCTCCATTCACTGAGCTATCCTTGCTTTTGTATGACATCACTTCGCTGAGACGACTTGTTTGGTTCTGAAGCTTCTGCCGGTGGTCCCATGTAAAAAGACCCTTAGCTGTAAGGAGCCGACTAAATATGGAATCCAGCATGTAAAATGACATTTGTAACATTATCTTTCATGTATGTTACGTTTTGGTCCTTTTGGGGAACCTCCTCAGATACTATGATTGTGTGAGAATGTCAAGTCAAGAAAATGGCACGAGTATCTAATGCCGCAGGCAAGAATGCCAATGTGGGAAGGCGATTGTGATGTGGGGGAATTTTCTCAAAAAATTGTAAGCAGCATTCTTGGTTTTTGTTCCTCCATTATACCAACATTCATAGTGGAGGAATAAAAGGAAGAATTTTCTTACTGCATATTGCACCCAAGATATCGGAAACCTTTTTTTTTCTTGGATGAATGAAAAAGGTTGTAAGATGGCGCGGCGGCGGCGGGCGGAGGCGGTTTGTTGCTGCAGAAATAAAGCTTTACTAAACAGAAGATACAAATGACACTGCATCGCTCCGCAGGAAGGTGAAATACTTCAGATATTTGGCAATAGAGTCTGATAAGCGATACACCACACTTCGCCGGAATTGTCCTTTTGGCGATTAACCTCTACTGGGTACTGCAAGTTCTAACATTACAAAGCAGTCTCCATAATGGAATATGTGGCCTTTATGCCCTTTCTGGCGCGGTCTCGTACTCGAGGTTTACTGTCTGAAAGGATGCATCTTAGGTGACTTTACGACCGCTGCACTCTCAACTCACCGTTCTCTCTCTTCTCGACTGCTCTTTTCCTCACTTCCTTTCTTTCTTAACGCAAGGTCTTCTTTATTTACGCACAAGGAGTTCCGACTCGCCTTCATTCCTGCATACGGGAGTACTTATAAAGCACCTTCCTTTCTGTATTTAACTTCTGCGTCACTTTTAGCAACTTTCTACATCTTTTCCGGTGTCCCTGGCAGTACGCACACGCTGACCACCAGCTGCCATGAATGACTCTTCATAGAATGGTAGAGTTGGAAAGGACCTCCAGGGTCATCGGGTCCAACCCCCTGCTCAGTGCAGGATCACTAAATCATCCCATACAGATGTCTGTCCAGCGTTTGTTGGAACACTTCCATTGAAGGAGAACTCACTACCTTCTGTGGCAACCTGTTCCACTCATTAATCACCCTCACTGTCTAATATCTAATCTGTGTCTCCTCCCTTTCAGTTTCATCCCATTGCTTCTAGTCTTTCCTTGTGCAGATGAGAATAGGGCTGATCCCTCTGCACTGTGACAGCCCTTCAGATATTTGTAGACCGCTATTAAAGGGGTTGTCCCGCGCCAAAACGTTTTTTGTTTTTTTTTCTTGCATAGGCCCCGCGTTCAGCGCAGGACAAACCCAAGGGATGTGTTGAAATAAAAAAAAAAATTTTACTTACCCGAATCCCCTCTGCAACTTCTTCCTTCTTTTCCTCCAAGATGGCCGCCGGGATCTTCACCCACGATGCACCGCGGGTCTTCTCCCATGGTGCACCGTGGGCTCTATGCGGTCCATTGCCGATTCCAGCCTCCTGATTGGCTGGAATCGGCACCCGTGACGGGGCGGAGCTACGCGATGACGCGTAGAAGCGGGTGGAGCCAGAACGCCGCTCGTGCCCGGACGGACCAGAAGGGAGAAGACCCTTCTGCGCAAGCGCGTCTAATCGGGCGATTAGACGCTGGAATTAGATGCATCATGGAGACGGGGACGCCAGCGCAGGGAAGGTGAGTATATAACTTCTGTATGGCACATATTTCATGCACAATTTATATTACAAAGTGCATGTATATGGCCATACAGAAGTGTTTAACTTAACTTGTCATCGCGGGACAACCCATTTAAGTCTCCTCTCAGCCTTCTTTTTTGCAAGCTAAACATTTCCAGATCCTCTATCTGTTCCTCATAGGACATGATTTGCAGACCGCTCACCATCTTGGTAACTCTTCTCTGAATTAGCTCCAGTTTGTCTATGTCCTTTTTAAAGTGGGGTGCCCAGAACTGGACACAGTATTCCAGATGAGGTCTGACTAAGGAAGAGTAGAGGGGAATAATGACCTCACGTGATCTAGACTCTATGCTTCTCTTAATAGATCCCAGAATTGTGTTTGCCTTTTTGGCTGCTGCACCATATTGTTGACTCATGTTCAGTCTATGATCTATTAGTATACCCAAGTCTTTTTCACATGTGCTGCTGCTTAGCCCAATTCCTCCCATTTTGTATGTGCTTTTTTCATTTTTCTTGCCCAGATGTAGGACTTTGCATTTCTCCTTGTTAAATACCATTCTGTTAGTCGCTGCCCACTGTTCAAGCCTGTCTAGGTCCTTTTGAATACTCTCTCCCTCTCTTCCCTAGTGTTAGCTATCCCTCCTAGTTTTGTGTCGTCGGCAAATTTGATCAGTTTCCCATCAATTCCCTTCTTCAGATCATTTATAAAAATGTTGAACAACACTGGGCCTAGGACAGAGCCTTGTGGTTCCCCACCTGATACATTCTTCCACCTGGATGTTCAGTCATTTATGACCACTCTGCGAACGATCACTCAGCCAGTTATGAATCCACCTAAAAGTTGCCTTGTGAATCTCATGGTCATTTTTTCAATAAGTATAGTATTAGATACTTTGTCAAATGCTTTACTAAGGTCAAGATACACTATATCCACCACATTTCCCTGATCAACCCAGTTGGTGATTCTGTCATAGAAGGAAATTAGATTCATCTGACATGACTTGTTTGTTACAAACCCATGCTGGCTCTGGTTATTTACTCCATTTTCATCCAAGTACTTGCATACATGCTGTTTAATAATTTGCTCAAAGATCTTTCCTGGTATAGAAGTAGTTTCCTGGATCAACCTTCTTCCCTTTTTTGAAGATCCGAACAACAGTTTCCCTTTTCCAATCTTCTGGGACAGCTCCTCTTCTCCAGGAATTTTCAAAGATTATGGCGGGTGGTTCAGCAATTATCTCTGTTGCTTCCTTTAGTATGCTAGGATGTAATTCATCTGGACCTTGAGACTTGAATTCATTTAAGTTAGCTAAGTGTTCCCCAACCATCTCTCTGCCTATAGATAGCCTGCATTCTTTTATTCCCCCAATAGCACAGGGAAGAGCAGCTGATGTTCCATCTACTTTCTGAGCGAAAACAGATACAAAATATGAATTTAAATGTTCAGCTTTCTCAACATCATTGAAGTGAGGTGTCAACCAAGATTCATATGCTAGCCCCCGCATGTCTCAAAGTCTATCATACTTTAATGTATTGGCATGCTCACTGTCACATGGCTCAGTGTGACTCACTTTATCACATCAGTCCTCTGTGTGCGCAAAGACCACTATGCAGACCTTTACAGCACCGTTGATGTCTCTGCATTCAGTGAATGGTAGGGAGGGAGACTCTCTCTTCTTCTACCTTCGGTGGCTACTCTCCAGCGTGGGGACATGGCTGTACTGCTGGCTTGTGCTGCTTGTTCTTTAAAGAGACTCCTTACCAGGCTCTTGGTTGTTGGGCCACATGTCTTTATTGCATAAGCCACCTTTTTTTTAATATTGGCCTCCACCACTTTAACTGCTGCTTCTACTTCTCTTTACTGCTGTCTCACAGTCTGGAAGGTTCTGAGGCCTCCCTCACTAACTGGCCAATCACTTTAGTTCCTTGCAGATACATGCAACCTTCTTTCAAAGGTCCTTAGGGTATGTGCGCACATTGCAGAGAAAATCTGTGCCAAACTATGCACCAATATCCACATGTGGATTTTGACCACGGAATTCACCTACCGCATTGCAATGAGTGAACTCCGAAGTGAAAATCCATGCCATCTCCGCAACAAATATTGCATGATGCTCATTTCAAAATGCGCAACATGACTAATTTGCGCTGCAGATTTTTACCGCTATAAGTGAATGGCGTTTGTGAAAACCTCCTTTATACGGTGCAATGCTGTGGACTTTTGGCGTGAAAGCCGTAGCAGAAACTCCGCACCCTATCTGCGATCTGTGAACTCGCCGTTACAGATAGCTATACACAGTTAAGCCACAGATTCATACTCATTAGTTTAACCCCTTACATGCATCTTCCGACTGTGCCTGGTATATATATATATATATATATATATATATATCTGCGGCTCTGTTATTTGCGCCCCATACAGCCCTGTTCTGTGTACTTGCGAGTATTTGTGTCCCATATGGCCTTGTAGTTTACACCTCGCTGTATTATGTGTGGCTGTGACTTAGGCCGGCTTCACTTGGGCGTAAGCATAGTTACATGTGCACTTGCGCTGCGTATTTGTTTGATGGGTGTTACGTTTTTACGCACACGTGTACGTATTTTATGTTTTTGCACACGCATGCCCTGTGTATTTGCACGTGCAAAAAAGCATGGAGGCAAGCTCTCATGGGTTTCAGTGAGCAATTATGTTTAATTAGTTCAATATGTGTTATTGTCATGCGCAATACACGCGAAAATAGAATAAGCTGCGTATTTTTGCGTGTGAATGCATTGAAGTCAGTGGGTTCCATTCACTGCATATTCCGTGCGCAGAAAAATAGAACATGCTGCGTATCTTTTTTGTGTGACTTAAATGTGCACGCATAATACGCACATGCGGATGAACCCATTGACATCAATGGGGTCTATTCACTGCGTATCCCAGCGCAATTCAACGCAGATCCGCGTTAGACTCGTACTGTAATTGCTGCAGATTCAATGTGAATATTCATTCATTTGTTCTCTCTGAGGTTTCCGTTTAACCCTTTCAGTGGTAGGTTCAGGTAGTCTTCAGCAGATTTCAACACTGATTTTTCGGAGATTTTCCGGGCGTGCCACTAAAGGGGTTAAAGTGGTTTTCTCTCTTATTAGGATTCTGGGAGACTCTCTGGGCACCCAAACTCCCTTGGGGCCGCCATTGTTTTTCTGCGGAGTCTCAGAGCTCAGGGCGACCTTTGCTTTAGGGCAGGACTATTGTGTGTAGAAGCACGCCGTGTTCCAGGACAAAATGTTCCTTGCGCAGCCTCATAAAAAAGGGAGAAATTCATTCATTTCCATCCAGGAGACCCCGTCAGGAAAAAGGAGAACAGCGGCAATGTACTGTGGTCCTAGTGAGGGAGAGGAAGGGGTTAATGTGAGACCCAATTCACCCAAGCCTCACATCTCTCATCTAGTACCCATTCCTCCTTTCTATAGGAGGAAAACAAAAATGCCGATGGAGTTTTTGGTAGTCTTCTATTCCAGACAGGACCAGTTCTAGACAAAGTATGGCCCTTGGCGAAATAAAAAATGGGTCCCAAATTCTGAACTGATTACTTCTTCCCTAGTCTGCAAGTTACCAAGTACTCGTGGGGACTCAGTGAGTAAGAGGGCTTTTAGACGGTCTATCGTTTGAATGAGTGAATGATGTCACCGCTGGTTCGTTCACTTTCGCGCAGCCTGTTTATACAGCAGATACATCTTTGGCGTGTTCACGCGAAAATCCTTCAGTCTTTTACATTCGCTGTATAAGTGACGGAGGACAACTGAACGAGCGCCACTTAACCCGAACCATAAGTGAATGAGCCGAAGATGGTTTTTATGCCTGTATAAAAAGAACAAAGAGCGAAAAGTCGTGGGGCTGAAGTTGGCGCCCTTTACAGACAGCGCTATCAGGCTATACTCACAAGGGCGAGTACAACTTCACTCACTGACAATGGGATTGATTGAGTTTATGTGCTTTTTACATTAGTTTAGTGTTTTTAACACACCGGTGTCATCGCTTTTTCACATACAAAACAGAAGATGGCTCAAGTGATATCATTTAAAACTCCCACTGAAGTCAATGGATGTGTGAAAATAAAAAGAATGCACACGCGATTTTTTTAATGTACCGATAAGTTTGAAACGCTGATTCTGGCTCAATAATCACACCAAAAATAGGACAGGATTTGATACAGGCGGGCATGGAGGCCTTAGAACCCTGTTGTACCGCCTCTAGCTTGGATACAAGATGTGATACAGGTGGGTATGGAGGCTTAGTACCCTGCTGTACCGCCTCTAGCTTGGATACATGATGTGATACGGGTGGTCATGGAGGCTCTAGTACCCTGTTGTACCGCTCCTAGCTTGGATACAAAATGTGATACGGTGGGCATGGGGGCTCTAGTACCCTGTTGTACCGCCTGTAGCTTGGATACAAGATGTGATACGGGTGGGCATGGAGGCTCTAGTACCCTGTTGTACGACCTCTAGCTTGGATACCAGATGTGATACACGTGGGCATGGAGGCTCTAGTACCCTGTTTGACCGCCTCTAGCTTGGATACAAGATGTGATACGGGTGGGCATGGAGGCTCTAGTACCCTGTTTGACCGCCTCTAGCTTGTATACAAGTGATATGTTGTTTGTATTTTGGCGACCCGGAGCCTCTGTGGGAGTATAATGGATGTTCCTCTGGAGTTCCACTTTCCAACCTATTTTGATATACTGTAGAATACAGTCCCAATATTCTTGCGAGCGATCACAAAAGATTAAGGTCCAATATGTGATAGTAAAAGCACTTCTTTTTATTATTTCACAAAATAAAAAACAGCAAGTGAAAACGCGTTTCGGGGGCGAGCCCCTTCGTCAGTTCGGCTGGATTGAACACAACTGGATGTCGGGGGGTGACACAACTCCAAAGATTTTTTGGATGTGCTAGAGGTCCTGTATGTGGCAGGGAGACAGGGGAGAAAGAAGTGCTTAATACACGACAAGAACCTAACACAGAAAGTGCCTAGAGGGGGACAGAAAATCTCCTGTCACAGTTACTGACGATGATGACACAGCTCCTGTCACACAGGTATAATAGAGGAGATCACAGCTTATCCTCCTGAATACAAACTTATACTCTGTGTCTTATTTAAAACAATATAGCTTTTTTTTTTTTTTATCCACTGCTCTGCTATGTATCTGCGGCACAGCACAAAAACAGCTGCGGCTGTGTCGCGGATACGTACAGGAGACCCGCAGGAAAATGGAGAATGCTATGATTTCTTCCCATGCGTGCGACCCGCACGCCGGGAAGGAATCCCATCCGTATGCTTTTAGCTGGCCTACGGATGCTAATACATCCCTATGGGCAGCAAGACACACGGATCTCCCATGCAAGTACAACGCGCGGATTTTATAAATAAACTCTGCACGTGGACATTGGGCCTAAGACATCTCAGCATTAACATGGTGCCAGGTAAGCATCAGACAGGAGGCTGCAGTGCATGGAAGTGGCTACAATACACAGAGGAGACCTCTAGAGTGTGAAAGGCAATCAGCGGAGGGGGGCAGGGATGGAAAAACTTGTTTTTTTTCACTAAAGTGACTTTTTAATGCTTTTCCATGGGCAAATACACGTATGGATTTCCTAACAAGGGTTTTAGGTGAAAGTCTCGTCAAGAAGTGACATGTCACATTTTTCTGCAAGTAGTTCTCAATTTATGTGCAGAAAAGAATCCAGGCCTATGAAACCAATTTCTATGAGAAGTAATGGGGTGAGGATTTACAAGGGGCTCAAGACACGGTGTGAATACGGCCAGAGGCTGTTCTACACATAGCAGGTTGTGTCAAAACGCTGCATTTTTCACAGCCTGTTTAACTGTAGGTCACTATGAGGTTCTGAAACGCATCACATACTGTACATTGGGGGAATCATCATCAGGGAAATTTGGGGTGCCAATTTCCCCGGCAGTTTTTTCCACTTCTTCAATTTTCTGTTGCAAGAAATTAATCAAAAGTTGCACAATGCTGATACATCGGTCTCGTTTTACTATCATTATACTTGAGAGATGTCGAGTCACTTTGTACGCCACTGTAATGACATTGCTCAGAATTTAGCAACTTTTTAAAAAATTGCCATTTTCAAATCTGTTACCACTTCACGCCCTTTCCAAGACAATATTGAAAAGTGGAGTGAAAGATGTAACATCTGCTATTTTTGGCGCAAATCACTTGTAAATTTGCCCAAATTGATTTGTGCTATAAAGGAGACGCAACTTACGTCATAATTCTGGCACAACACCAGTAACATAGGTTTTTTGATGTGTTTTCCCTTGCGTCTTGTTGTTTGGGTCCGCAAGATTTATTTTTTCAGACATAGTATACTCAGGAGTTGGCGGGCTTTTTCCAGTCATTTTCCAACACAATGCTCTATTTGGAGTTCTAGCTTTAGCCAGTGCGGTAAATCCACGTACAGCCACCCACTGCGGTTTCCACGTGGATTTCGCAAACCACGTCAAGAATTGGCACGTCAATTCTTTTTTTCCACAGCCCTGATTTCAAAATCCGTTTGCAGAAAAATCTTTGCACAGCATTCAATGGAATGCAAAAATAAAGCACATTTCACTGAGAACATAGGTACGGAATCCATGGCGAAATTCCGCCGTGTGAACGAGACCTAAGAGAAATAAGCCAGCATGCAGCACAAGAGAGCATGCTAGAAAATAGGAGCAACCATGAAACGAAGAGATGAGTTCTATGAAACATTAGCATGATTCATGGCCCATTCAAAATAAGTAATGTGGCCCCTTTAAGATGTCAGTCAATGATTAATGAAGTGACCGGACAAGGAGTCCCTAGTATGAGAGGATGAGTCAGCTCTGCACAACACCTGTAATCCCTCACCAAAAAAAAGCATGACCATTAACAACTCCCAGGTAGCGAACAGTTGAATCATTAGCCAGTTGCACGGGCCTGCATCACCAGCATAGGATCTTCAGAGGGGCTTTTTTCTGGGTTTTCTTTGAGTGATTAAAAAAAAGCCAGAAAAATTTGAGATATTTTTTGACTGGTGTTTTATTTATTTTTTTGTGGCATTTTTTTATTCACACATGCACTTTTTGGGGGCTTTTTCTCTTCTATAGCAATGCCTGAAGAGAGAAAAAAATACTACCACTAAAAGAAAAACAAAACAAAATGTTTGTAGGCATTTCAGATTTCGGTGTTCATCTTCAGCAAACGTCTGTACAGTGTATTGGAGCTTACACAGCAGCCAGTCTCCACCCACCAGCTCATGGACAACTGAAAATCAAAATAGGAAAGGCCTGCAAAGGAGAAAACTGGTGATAAATGCAG